>NW_023270377.1:97565035-97830538 GCF_011800145.1 Mirounga leonina | reverse complement strand
TCCTTCCTTCCTTCCTTCCTTCCTTCCTTCCTTCCTTCCTTCCTTCCTTCCTTCCTTCCTTCCTTCCTTCCTCCCTACCTTTTTCTCCTTCCTTCCCTCCTTCCCCTCTTCCTTTTTTCTTTTCTTCCCCTCTTTCTCTCCCTCTCCTTCCACTTCCTTCCTTAAATTAATTTAAAAATCTCCCAGTAATCCATAGATAGAGAAAAAAAAAGGCAGCGCTTCTTAGGTAGTTTGTCATTTCAGACAAGCCAGCCTCTTAGGCCCCAAGCACCTTGCCTGGGCATCCAACAAAGCCAGCCAAAAAAACAAAGGTAAAGAAAATTGAATGCTTTTGAAGGTCAGCAAGGCCTATCAGGGAGGCACTAAGAAGACATCAGCGGCTTTTTAAATGTGTTCCTGAAAGCCATGCACTCCTTCCCTCACAGAAGGTGGAAAAGCTCTTTGAATTCCATGGGAAAAGAAACCCTTATTTCAAAAATAAACTTTGAAGTTGTTTGAAGATGAAAGAGGAGACTTGCCTCTGAGCCGGAGCTGAAGCAGTGGGGAGGGACTACCGGTATTTTGAAATGTGCTTCAGAGAAACTTATTAGAATTTAAAAGGACCGTGCAAACACCTCCCCTATGGCTCTGTCCCACTGAAAGTATGTGACAGGGTTTTCAGAGCATAACCGAGGCTAAGGTTGATGCTGACTACTATCAAAGTCTTATTTGATTATACAAAATGATTTCTCATTCAACTGAGAATATAAAAAGCAATTATTTCAGAAACTTACCTGTGAACTGAACTCTACTCACTCTCTCGATGTGATTTAATATTAGAGAGACAAGAAGGGAGCTGCATTGCATTTAGCATGATCATGGTACACCCAACACATTACAAACAGGGTTCCCTTTGACAGTCCCTTGCTTTGCTGGTTGGTTCCATCTGGAACCATCCTAACTTATAAAAGGATAAATAGACAACTGACCTTGTGTGGTCAATCATAAAAAGCTCTTTGTATAGGCTCCCATTAATTAATTGAGCACTTACTATAACTGAACTCAAGGAGTTCACCAAATGAGGTGCATCAAATTGAACACAACTCAAGCTAATATTGAAAACAAAGAACTTTTTTAAAAAAGATTCTATTTATTTATTTTAAAAATAAAGAGAGCATGCATGCTCAAGTGCGGGGAGGAGCAGAGGGAGAGGGAGAGAGAGAGAGAATCCCAAGCAGACCTTATGCTGAGCGCAGAGCCTGATGCAGGGCTTGATCATGACCCTGAAATCATGACCTGAGCCCAAATCAAGAGTCGGACATTTAACCAATTGAGCCACCCAGGTGCCCCTGAAAGCAAAGAACTTTTATTTACTTGTCGGCTCAGGTCATGATCCCAGAGTCCTGAGATTGAGCCCTGCATCGGGCTCCCTGCTCTGCGGGAAGATTGCTTCTCCCTCTCCCACTCCCCCTGCTTGTGTTCCCTCTCTAGCTGTGTCTCTCTCTGTCAAATAAATAAATAAAATCTTAAAAAAAAAAAAAAAGGAGACTGGGATATAGTTCTGAAAGCATTGTCTCCCTGTGGGATGAGTACAGTCAGCTTCTATTCAGTGTCCTAGGGGGTGGGGGCAGGGGGCTGACACAGGCACTTTTGATTCAATTGCACATGCGTGGTATGTCAACATGCTAGTGCGTACGTTGTATGTTCAAAAATTAGGGGAAAATTCTTCCCATAGGAGGAGATCTCAGTATTATAATGAGCCAAAGTTCCGTTCAGGGGGGCTTCTGCACAGGTCCTCAGCTCCAATCTGGCTCAAACTGACTCATGTAAGCAGCTATCAGGGGAGACAAATCTAGCAAGGGGCTATCAGGTGAAACACCTAGTTGGGTGTTTGGCCCAACTCTTGGGAGTTGGCTGGAACTCTTGGTTCCACAAAACAAAACACATTCCTTCCTTTGTCCCTTACACTCCTCCCTTCTGCAGGTAGGTTTCAGCTAATAGCTTTGAGTAACTTCCTATTGTATCCTAGCCATGTTTTAGATCATACAAAATGATATATATATAAATTTGTACCTATATATTAAATATATATCTATATACTATATATTAAATATATATAAATACTATATACTAAATATATAAATACTATATACTATATACTATATGCTAAATATAGACCTATATATCAATATACTAAATATATATAAATATATACCTATATATACTATATTTTATGTACTATATTTTCATATTTATATGTGTATGTATTTATACATATATCAATATAGATACTATATTCCAGGTAAAAATACATACACACATACACATGTATATATTCTCTCCTCATACCAGTCTTGAAAGGTAGATGTTACCAACCCTATTGAACAGATGAAGAAATTGAGATTCAGTGAGATCAAGCAATTCCTTCTAATACAATCGATTGTACAATTAGTGGGAAAAAATTATCTTTCTATCTGCTAAGATTATTCAGAATGTATATAAAGGTAAATGGGATAGTTTTGAGTATTTTTCACCTTAGAATATATTAAATTAATAATGGTGAACTATCCTGACAATGTATTACATATATTGTAGTATTTATTTATAGTGCCTTCACCTGGATAATTCAATATTTGCATGAGTCTGCACATAAATGATCGGATTTGTGTATGAAAGAGCACAAGATGTTCAGGTTGTTTTCTAAATTATTGATTATTGTTAAAATGTGCACACACACAAACTATAAAAATATCCTAGCTGTGTTAACTTTCTCCTGTGTAAAAGTTAACTTCTTAAAATGATATACGAAGACTCCAAACTTTGGACTCTATATGGACTTTGAATCTTATCTTCTAGAATTCCTGAGTCGGCCCTTTATTCTTTACTAACACCAAACTGCTAGCACTTCTCTGCACTTGAGATATTATTGCAAGACTCCCTATCTTTGTACATGCTGATTCTGCATCTGGAATACCCTCTTTCTCTAAGGCTTTGCTAACTCCATCTAGACCAGCCCAGATGTGTGCTTTAAGGAATTTATTTCATCATCATTGAGTGTTTCTTGCTTTGTGATACTCCGATCGTTTGTACTTTCCTACTTCAAAGCATTGTCCCTCTACCTTATACTTGTTCATTTACTTGACCATCTTTCTCATGAGGCACTTTGTTCCTTAAAAATAGAGACTATCTTATTCTTTTGTGCCTACCTGACACTTAGTACAATGTATGGCACATTTAATGGTCATGGAGTGGATGGACGTGCTTGATTCTGCAAAGACAGATCAAAGAAGGTATGGGCTTTACCAATAAGAAGCTCAAATCTAAACTAAGGATTATACCCTTGTTGTATTAGCAAAGACAGATGTCTCAATTGAGTAAGACTCAGAGCAGAATTGCTTTGTATACTTGAAGATGAAAGCTATGGGTCATAAAACGCTTTATCTTGGTGAGATACTGTACAGCAAAATGGATTATGCAAAAAATGAACTTTATCATCTCCACAGCCTCTATCTTGGGCAAAAAATGTAAAATGCAAAACAGACATTATAATGACAATGAGTCAGAGACAGAGGAAAAAGCCAAGACAGAGAATTGTGTGTGTGTGCACGCATTTGAATAATTTGGAGAACTTTTGAGAGGCTCACAGTGCATAGGATATCTATTACGACTCAACAATTCTCTCGTTTAGCATGAAAAACACAATCTCTCTATGTTATGCTGCCAATATGATGGTGCTCAAGAGGGAATACACAGATTGTCAACGCTGCTGGTTATTCATGTCTGCAAACCAGCCAAAGATAAAACATGTGCAGAACGGGAAGGATTGAGTTTGGGGACTCTACAAAACTATCTTTGCTCACTCACTGACTAAAACTGGTGGGTAAAAACACATAAGCCACGTAAGTCAAGTTAGGAAAGCAACTCAAAGCAGATTTACAGAAGTTAAACAAGGAGCCTTTGGAGGGAGAATATTTCAAAGCAGTCTGCTTAGTGAATTTTACAGCCTGGGGTCCTGACATCTGTGGACAGCCAAATGCCTGTAGGAAACTAATGAGGAGAACATACAAATTAACGGCACACAGTCTAAATCAATAGCATTCCTTGCGAGATGTAAAAACATTATCAAAAAGCAAATGGGGGTGAAAATAGATGAAAATTATTCTAGCTTTCTCAAAAGCATTTTTCTCTACACTTATGCTATGGGGATATAAATATCTCCTTTAGAGAAGTTGACACTTTTTCTTCTGTAATAAAGATGATATAGTAAAGAACGGGTTCTGGAATGAGATAGACCTGGACTCAATCCCTTGTCCTCCCCACTACAAAATGGGTGTCTTCCTTGAGCCACTGATACTTTCCTCTGCAAAGTGAACAAAATGACCCCTTCCTTTTAGGAATGTGGTAAAAATGAGAGATAAAATTTGCAGCATTTCAAACACAGTAAATGAAACTTGGTAAACACAAAAAACAGTAACTGTTAATATAACCATCTTCATTATTCTAAGAGTTTAAGAATGTTCTGTTAACACCATCACCAAAAATTGCAAGTCCCTAGCCTAAAGCACCTATTTTTTCCTTGATGAACTGAAACAGCAGAATGTAATCTCCCAGACTTGCCTAAACTGTCCATTCTTCTTGTTAAACTCTAACTTAAAGAATACTCATTTCCAAACTTGTTTATGTTTATGCCAACTGATCAACGACATTTGACTTGGCCCTCAATTACATTATTATTACCTTGTTCCCTTTTTTGCTTGGCCAACACCTAAATCCTCTCTTTGCTGTGCTATGTTGGTGGTCTTTTTTCAAGGACCCTAGATAGTCTCATTATTTCTACTAACTTTTATAATAGCCACTGACAACAACAACAATTCAAGGCAAGCTACCCACAAACAAGAGTGATTTTAATTATTTATTTGTATAGGTAAAGACTTTTAATTTGTCAGAGGCTGTTAGCGCTTCTTATCTATTTTGACATGTAAATATGGTCCAAAATGGCTGCACTTCCTACTGGTGTCCATTCGCACCTCATTTCTTCACTTGAGCATGTTCACATTAGAAGTGGCACATCATCAACCAGGATTCAGTGGCAAGGAGGGATAGCTTCTAAAATGACATTTTGCTTGCTTTGAAGGTTTAAGTTTTTTCTTCCTCGTAAAGATCTAATCATTTGTGAAGCATGGTTGACCCTGAAAGTCTTTTTTTTGGAAAATTTTCACCACAAAACTAATTGGAATTGATTAACTACTTTCTACAGTTCTTATCTGTACCTCTTGCATAGTACTTACCATGTGTGGCAGAGTATCTTTCTCGATGTGCGCTCAATGTTGTTCTTATGTGCTGCTTGCTTCTCTGGGGAGGGATGTTCCGAGTGACTGATTAGTCCAATTCCACTGCTTGTTTAGGATGATGATGATGACGATTGTGTTGTTGGATTATTCTACAAGATCTAAACTTTTTCCAGAAGTCTCAAGAATCTATCTCATATTACTCTTAAATATATGATTACATGTTTGTGCATGTTTAATTTGTTGTTTAGATTTATTTAAAGCAAATTAATGATAATAATAAACAATTTGAAACATACAAAAATATATAAAGGACCTTGAAGCTAATGCATAACACCCATAGATGACCATTCTTATTATTTACATCGGTATATAAAATATAAAGCAGTACATTTCATATATATGAAACAGTAATGAAACAGTGATTGCTTTTTACACTGTTTGTAACTAGTATTGCAGTTGTTTTGGAAACACATTACTGTTTGAAAACCGTAATGACACAATATTAACAATTTGTTCTTAAAACACAATTTTTAATGATTTTTAATGATTGCTTATTTTATTGTATAAGTACACTATTGTGAGCTGAATTATTCTATTCAATATGAGTGGGGAAAGCACATTCTCTTCTGTCGCTCGTGAAGGACATTCCTCCTGCTTATCCTCAATGGAGGAGGCACATTGATATGAATATTTTCAGTCTCCATCTCCCAGAAGTTAACTATTGGGTCCTGTTTTCAAAGTTAGTGGGGTCATGGTGTTAAAGGTTATTATTTCTGGAAGGAATTAATTCTTTTTCATTTTGATCTTGCAGAGCCCACTGGCACACTTTCTCTGAGTGTCCTTGCTCTAAGCACTTTGCTATAAAATCCTGAGGCAACATCCTTCTATGGAGGTGGGAAAGTTGGCTATGTCTGCAGTCTTTTGTCTATAGCTCTGGGGTAGGTAACTCAAGGATTGCTCTCCCAGGCTATTCTGAAGACCAGGATAAATTAGAAACTAAATTCTCCAATCTGGTCATTATCTGAGAGCTTTGCATTTAGGGGGAGTGGTAAGAGGTCATCTTTTCAAACATTGCTAAAGATAATATTTTGATCTCTGTTAACAAGTGATTATTTGGTCTGTTCTATTAGTTAGAACCAGAAGGAGAAGGGACTTTCCCTTCCAGCATATTGATACAAATGAATATCAAAAGGCAAACTTGGAACCTAATGTCATAGTTCAAATTATTTTATGGTGATATGATTTATAAACAGCAAAATGCACAGATTTAAGAGTACAGTTCAAGGTGTCCATCAGAAAACTCGCACCACAATCATCGTAAAAATGTCTTTATGACCACTTCCAATAAATGTCCTGCCCACAACAGGAAGCTATTATTCTGATTTGTATTGCTATAAATTAGCTTCACTTTTTCTTGGATTCATGTAAGTAAAATCAGATAGTGTATACTGTTTTGTGTGTCTTCTTCCACTCAACATATTACTGAGATGTATTCATGTTGTTGTATGTATCAGGAATTTATTCCTTTATTCCATTGAATATGTGGAAATTAATCCATTCTTTTGTTGGTACATATTTGTGTTATTTCTAGTACATTCCTGTGCATATCTTTAGTAGATATATTTTTTTCATTGCTCTGGATAAAGACTTAGAACTGGAATTGCCAATGGGCACCTGGTGGATGGCTCAGTCTGTTAAGTGTCTGCCTTCGGCTCAGGTCATGATCCCAGGGTCCTGGGATCAAGCTCTGAAATCCCAGGGTTCTGGGATGGAGCCTGCATCACATTGGACTCCCTACTCTGCGGGGAGTCTGCTTCTCCCTCTCCATCTGCCTGCCGCTCCCCCTGCTTGTTCTCTCTCTTTCTCTTTCTGTCAAATAAATAAATAAAATCTTAAAAAAAAAAGAACTGGAATTGCCAAATCATAGGGTAGTTGTAGTTTTAACTTCCTTAGAATTTGCTACAATGTTTTCCAAAATGATTGTAACATTTACTTTGCTGCCAGCATAAATGAGAGTTCTGGATGCTCCAAATCCTCATGAATATTTGTCAGTTGTTTTTATTTAAGTCATTCTAGTGGGTGTAAAGTGGTATTTCATTGATTTTATTGTGGTTTTAATGTGCATCTCTATAAAAATTAATTATGTACAGTAGAAAGAATTGAAGGGAATTTACATTATTATAACTAGAAGACACTGAGAATGTAGAGCCTAGAGAGATTAATAACTAATTGTAGGTAAAACACAAGAGAGACCAGAGCTGATGTCATATTAGTGTGAAATCTTTTTAATGGACTAATGACTAGAAAGTAACATATTAGCCACTCTTTGAGAAGATAAATTATAAAGCCAGACATCTGAGTAATTCCTTAAAAACAGATCAATGTTATTTAAAGGGGAACTTGGAGCAAATAGCTTGGAACTAAATATATTTTATCTGCATAGGCCCTAGTTTTAAATCCAGTCCTAATGTTACAAAAATGATAGTCTAAAAGGAAATTTTATTTTATACATACCATTAAAAAACTCAGCAAAATATTTGATTTTTGAGATGGCTGCAATTTGTTCTCTCTTGGTTTCCTGCTCAGTTGTTTGCAATAAACCTATACCAAATACAAATACTTCTGACAGTTTTTAATGCAAGATTCAACGTGAAGCTTTGTTTCTTTTACAATACACTATCCAGATTGCATTCAATTAGGAAGTGATTATGTAGTAAAAACATTGACACAAGGAGGCTCATTTTATAATTTTTCTTCCAAATGAATTTTGAAAACATTTGTGAAGATTACAGATGGGGAATGCAAAATTTTGTGTATCTCTGATTATCTACTGGGTGGCGTGCCTGAGTACATATATGTCTGTGTGTGTGTGTATGTGTGTGTGTGTGTGTCTGTCTGTCTAAGGAAGGGTATCTATCCATTAAGCCTTGAGGATGGCAGGAACCATCACCTATGTAGGTTTATCAGTCAAACAAATCAACATTAATGGTTAATTAGCAAGCTGTGAAGTGTCAAGTGGTACTTAGGGTCTTCATTTGTGAAAGGACAAATATGAATAAGGAGATATCAAATGGAACTGGAAGAGTCATGCAATCGGCTTTTTGGGGAGGTGGGGGCAGTGTATGATGGTTTTTCCTTTCAGGATCGGGGAGATAAGCAATTTTAGATGAAACAAGTTACATTAAATGCTAAGAAGACATGATTTAGGAATGAAGAGACTAGAGGAAAAAATTAAGAATGGGTTTGAGGGCACATATAGAAGGCACTTGGAAAGGTGTTTGGTAGCTAGTGAGTAGGCTATTTTGACTATGTTTTCCTAACATATAAGTGAATATTATATGACTAGTTTTTATTGCTGTGGCTATTACCAATATGATTTTCCCACAAAACAGCCAAGAATGAATTTATAAATAAGAACTCAATGTTTTATTTTATGAAATATGTATGTATATATACATTTATTTATTAATACCAAGAATTTTATATATGGGGGTGCCTGGGTGGTGCAGTTGGTTAAGTGTCCAACTCTTGGTTTGGGCTCAGGTCATGATTTCTGGGTGGTGAGATGGAGCCCCCCATTGGGTTCCACACTTTGCGTGCAGTCTGCTTGAGATTCTCTCTCCTCCTCTTTCTGTCCCTCCCACTCATGCTCTCTCTCTCAAATAAATAAGTCTTTTAAAAGAGAATTTTATGTATAGAATTGTTAGAGGCTTAGAATCAATATATATATTTTTACATTCTCTTGGATAGTTTTAGACTGAAACTAATAGCTAATCTTTGTCTCAGACAGGTATCTATATAAATAGTCAATGGTGATTAAGATGGTTTGATTCTTTGTGTTTAGCATACCACATATTTTCTCATCTTTAGTCATTGTTTTCTGAAATATTGACATATATTGATTTTATTAAAAAGATAAACACAGGGCACATATTGCTAATTTGTGTCAAAGGAATCAATGAGATGGCCTAATATAAAATTACAGTTGATCTTTAAACAATGCAGGGGTAAGGTGCATCGAGACCTTCCACACAGTTAAAAATCCACATATAACTATTGACTCCCAAAAACTTAACTACTAATAGCCTACTATTGACCAGAAGCCTTACCAATAACATAAAGAATCGATTAACACATATTTTGTATGTTATATGTATTATATACTGCATTCTTACAACAAAGTAAGCTAGAGAAAAGAAAATGTTATTAGGAGGATCATAAGGAAGAGAAAATATGTTTACAGTACCGTAGTATAAAAAATCCACATATCAGTGGACCTGCATAGTTCAAACCCATATTGTTCAAGCGTCAGCTGTAATTCAAAAGTGGCACTATCTTTTTGGATAGTTTAGGTGATTCAACTCTTAGATATCTGGAATTCTCCATATGGAAACTATTGTGATTTAAGTTATATACTAACTTATTTCAAAACCCGTGGGACAGAATTAAGTCATATTTTCAGTGCATTAGTTGGATATGAGATTATTCACGCTTGCAAACCAGAGTAGAAGCTCCTTAGATCTCCTTTCCCCTCAAAGTTACAAAGTCCATGTCTAAAATTTCATTCATTTATTATAAATCTCAAATTCTTTAAAAGCCAATATACTTTAGTTTTACATAAAATACTTCATTATTGGGTAAGCCTTAAAAAGCCACATTAAAATGACAAAATGTAAGACTATAGATATATTAGAGAAATAGTAAAACCAAGTACCTGTCTATACTGCATGCGAATTTATAAGTATCTCAAAATAAAATGTTCAATTAAAAATTGTTTAATAAAGGAGGTACTAAATGAGAAAACAAAACCAATGAAAATAAAATCAAAATCATTGTAAAGATCACAATAAAAAAGCTGACATAAAACCACCTTAAGATACCACTGCATAGCCACCAAAATGGTTAAAATTTTAAAAAATAAATAAAGATTATTGATACAAAGTTATAAGCAATGATATGGAAACACTGGAACTCTCCTACAGCACAGTTGGGAATAAAGAAGGGGGGGCGATCAGGGGGGGAGAAGAACCATGAGAGACTATGGACTCTGAGAAACAAACTGAGGGTTCTTGAGGGGAGGGGGGTGGGGGGATGGGTTAGCCCTGTGATGGGTATTAAAGAGGGCACGTTCTGCATGGAGCACTGGGTGTTACATGCAAACAATGAATCATGGAACACTACATCAAAAACTAATGATGTAATGAATGGTGACTAACATAAAATAATAAAATTAAATTTAAAAGAATTCATTACAGATACTTTGTAAGACTATCTAGCAGTATTTACAAATGCTATGCTTTTCTGGGTTTGAGCTCAAGAAAATAAAGGGCATATGTCTACCAAATTATAGGTGCATAGCAGTTTTATTCACAATATGCAAAGAGTGGAAACTATACTAATCTCCATTAATAAAAGAATAGATAAATTATGGGAAATTTCACACAAGGGACTGTTATACAGCCATTAAAATATAATAATTATTGACTCATGCAACAAAATAGATGAGTTTGATACACACTGTCATTATTATCATAGCAAAAATGTCATTGCTAAAAAATATATACCATATTGCCCCAAATGTATGAAGTTCAGGGACAGGTAAAATCAATTGATAATGAAAGTCAGAATAATGATTACCTCTTGGAGATATTACTGATGATAAATAAGCTCAAGGGAACATCCTAATGTGCTTGAGTAGTTCCTGGCTCTGGCTTAATTCTATACACTTAAGACTTGTAAATTTTACAAAGTTTATTGTATATGTTTTATAGGTTTTTTTCAAAAGCCTTTTTTTAAACATTTTATTTATTTATTTGAGAGATAGAGAGAGCGCATGAGAGGGAGGAGGGGCAGAGGGAGAGGGAGAGAAGCAGACTCCCTGCTGAGGCAGGGAGCCTGATCCCGGGCTCGATCCCAGGACCCCAAGATCATGACCTGAGCCCAAGGCAGATGCTTAACCAACTGAGCCATCCATGTGCCCCTAAAAAGCCCTTCTTAATGAATAAATAGGTGTAAGCTACCTAGAAATCATACAGGAAAAAAAAAATAGGTGCCATTTCATGTGATCAAATGTCTTATAAAATTTTCATTATAGCAATTTTTCTTACCTCAATTGAAGCATATTATTAATTGTTCATGAGAAATTACTTTCAATTATAGAGAAATAAAACTTCCTACATGCAAAAAAAAAAATCACAATCTGGATATAATGTGGGAGAGAAATTCTACACCGCTCCGATTCTTGAGGGCATTACTCTATGACTGCACAATACAGTTAGTATGCTTGCAATGACAATTCTGTCTCAAGGTTAATACTTTTTTAAATGCTCAGCTCAAGAAGGTAAGAAAGGATGTAATACATTTTAGAAAATTTTCATCGAAGAGAAGGATAGCTTGAGGGGTGTGTTTCAGTGTCTCCGAAAGTTCACTTTGTTTGCATCCTTTCTATGCTTGGGTGAATAAGGTTTCCAAAAGGTTATCTGCAACTCAAAAAGGTTTGTTGCTTGGAGAAATAGATGTTATTACCTAACTCCCTGGGAGTTCTGAATACCACTTTCTGACATGGGATTACACAGGAGTCTAAAGTAGCTAGATTTTTACCTTAGCCATTAGGAGGGCTTAGGAGGACTCCAAGTATAACCTTTGTATAATTTTGTTCATCGTATTTGATCTATTCTGCTAGATGGGAATGGAGGGAGATTTTTGAAAGAGAGAAAAAAAGAGAGAGAGGACGTAAAGATTTACAAGAGTCAAGTCAACTTCTCCCATCTACAAAAGGACTTCAACAGCAGGGATGCATTCCACTGACATAGGTTTTTTAAGACTTCAGGAGATTCAGAGGCTGCAGGTATTCATAGAAACATCCTTTCCTGGCCCTTCCTCATCCCCGGGGTGTGGGAGAGAGGAATGTAAAAAAATTGCTGACAAGATAAAGGATATAAGATAAGAGGACTGAAGATCACACAGGGCAAAATGCAGGGAGGAATCTGAGGTCTGCTGTTCTTCTCCAGTAAACCAGAGGGCTGATATCACACACCTGTCACATGTTGTCTCGACAACTGATTTCTGAGCTTCTAGACACAACACCTGAGCCTGGTAGCATGCTCGAGTTATGCACACTATGTGGGGACTACTTGTCCTTTGACTGATGAGTTACCAATTGGAGGCTGTTTGAACTTGACAACTCAGTGTCAGGGGCAGTGAAGATTAAAGATTAAAGATGAAAATAGCTTTCCCTCAATTTACCACCATCTACTCCATTTATTTATTTTTTTAAAGATTTTATTTATTTATTTGTGAGAGCAAGTGAGAGCACAAGCAGGGGGAGCGGCAGGCAGAGGAAGAAGCAGGCTCTCTGCTGAGCAAGGAGCCTGATGCAGGACTTGATCCCAGGAATCTGGGATCAAGACCTGAGCCGAAGGCGAATGCTTAACCGACTGAGCTGCCGCCAGACGTCCTTACCCTATTACCTATGAACATTTCAGTTGTTTCACTTTTTTGCTATAATACCCACTGCTGCAATGGACATTTTGTACTGATATTCTGGGGCAACGTTTGCAAGATTACCTACATGTTATGAAGTTAGGAAGGGAATTTATAGATTTTATCGTATACATATTAACTTTTCCAACATAATGCCATTTTCCTTGTTTTTTTTTTAAACAATGTATATTCCCACTAGCAGTATGTGATTACTTTTCTTATTCTCTACCTACACTACATATTGTCAGACTTCATCTTTGCCAGTTTGCCAGATGTACAAAGCTATTTCACTGTGGCTTTAATTTGAAAAATCCCTGATTATTTTGAGATCGAGCATCTTTTTATATATCAATTGGCTACTTGTGAATGCTCCTCAGTAAATTACCCTTCCAAGTCTTTTGTTAGTTTTTCTATTTTTCTGTTATTGATATGCAGAAGTTTTTTGTTTTTTTTTCTCTTATGTTCTGGATGAGAATTCATTGTCGGTTATCCATGTTCTACATATCTTCTTCCATTGTGACTTGTCTTTTCTTGTTCTTTTCTGTGATTTTTTTTTTTTTAAGATTTTGTCCATTTACAGTGAGAGAAGGAATACAAGCAGGGGGAGTGGGAGAGGGAGAAGCAGGCTTCCCGCGGAGCAGGAAGCCCGATGCGGGGCTCGATCCCAGGACCCCGGGATCATGACCTGAGCCGAAGGCAGACGCTTAACCGACTGAGCCACCCAGGCGCCCCTTCTTTTGTGTGATTTGATTAGCAAGTTTGTTTGATTTGAATAAAAATTAATACATAGTTAAATCTATTCTTTTGTTTTTAGTGTTAAACTGTGCTGTTTAAGAAATACTTCTCTACCCAAGGTCTTGAAATTCTTCCACGTTGTCTTCTAAAATTTTAGTTTTGTTTTGTCATTTGAATCTTCATCCAACTGGAATTAATATTTGCATATGGTACAACTAGGGGGACAAACTTCATTCTTTTTAATCTACATAATAATTATCCTAGTAGTTTTATTTCAAAGCCCATCCTTTAATCAATGATGTTCATTATGAGTTCTGTCATTCTGTGTTCTGATGTTCTAATTGTTTTACATTATTCTGACTACCCACATTCAATGACATGCTTTCTTCATTACTACTGATTTATGATAAATCCTTGTGACAAATTTACATTCCTGGTTCCTTTCCAGGATTCATCTTATTTATTCCTGGATCTTTGTTCATCTACATCCACTTTAGAATCTACAAGTAAATTAAAAAAAAAAAAATCTATTGGGTTTTGGTTTGGATTGAATTAAATGTGTAGATCAATTTTAGGAGAATTGAAACATTAAAATTTTGTTTTCTAGTCAATGAATACAGTCTATCTCATAACTTATAATGCAGTCTCCTATAATGGCTCTTAATCATTAAAAAAAACTGTAAATTTCTTACACATATGTTTTTAGATTTATTGCTAGGTTACTTATATGTTTGCAACAATTATAATGAGTATTTTAAACTACATTTCTCTGTTGTCTTATGGCTGTAGAAGAATCAATATAATTTCAGACATTGATTTTTTAATCACAAATTTTAGAAAATAATTTCTATGATCCTGGGGTCCTGGGATCGATCCCCGCATGGGGCTCTCTGCTCAGCAGAGAGTCTACTTGTCCCTCTCCCTCTGCCTCTCCCCCTGCTAGTACTGGCCCTCTCTCTCTCACTCTCAAGTAAATTTTTAAAAATTTAGAAAAGAATTTCTAAAAATTCTAATAATTTATGGTAGTGCTTTAGTTAATCATATAATCATACAACTATATAATCTATATAATCATATAATATATACATAAAGTTTTATTTTTTCCAATCTCCATATTTTATTTATGTTTTTATTACCTTAATTTCTAATCTGTCACTTCCAGTTCATTGGTGAATAGAAGTGTTGATAGGCAACATTATCTTATTCCTATTTTTTTTTTAATTTTCAGTTAAGTTATAAAGTGTTCGTTGTGGGCTTTTTGGTGACGTACTTTATATGGTTAAACATTTATTTCCTATTTTTAGTTTACTGACTGGTTTTGCCAAGAGTAGTGTTGAATTTTGTCAAATGTCTTATTGACATCTATTGAGATGAAGATAGCACTTTTCTTTTAAAGTACAAAATCATCTTAATAGGGATTTTTCCAGCTTTGAGCTAAGACAAAAAAAAAAGTAATATGATTATTCTTATATGTACTTTGGTAAATATCTAGGATACACACTCAGAAGTGAAATTTCTAGGTTATGGTTAGTATATCTATACGTTTAGAGTATGTCCAACACTCATGATAGTACCAATTATCTAAAGTGGTTAATCGATTTGCACTACTTATTAGTAGTGAATGAAAATCTTATTGCTACAAATTCCTACCAAAGCTTCATAATATCAGTCTTTTCAATTTTCACTACTTTTTGATGGGGATGTAATGGTATCTGCTTGTATTTGTCATTTTAATTTCCCTGCTTACTAAAAAGCATAGACACATTACATTAGTATTTCTAAAAAATGTAGACACATGCCATGTTAATGGATCAAAAAACTAAATATCATTAAGACATAAATCCTCCCCCTATTCATCTACAAACTCAGTACATTTCCAAAGTAAATTGGTCATTACACCACAGCATGGGCCATATTGGTCTACAAGTATATTAAAGAATTAAATGAGTACAGTAAAATTATAAAGGCAATAATAGAAGATATAAATTAGGAAGGATTTAATAAAAGAATATTATTTTATTTTTAAAATTTTATTTATTTATTTGACAGAGAGAGAGCACAAGTAGGCAGAGTGGTAGACAGAAGAACAGGGAGAAGCAGGCTCCCTGCTGAGCAGAGAGCCCAACATGGGGCTCAATCCCAGGACTCTGGGACTCTGGGATCATGACCTGAGCTGAAGGCAGATGCTCAACCGACTGAGCCACCCAGGCGCCCCTAAAGAAATTTTAATAAAGAGATTTAAAAGTACAAAGCTTGAAGAAAACAGTTGATGGATTTGAAAGGATACAAATAAAGTATTTCCAACAAAGTTGGACAAAGAACAGCAAATGTAAAGTCAGCAGAAGAGTGGAGAATACTTTACACTGATTACAAATGAGAAATAATTAATCCTTTTACTTTGCTAGGAACTCCTATCAATCAGCAAGCAAAAGACAGAAAGTACAATAAAAAATGGGAAAACACTATGAAGAGGCACAATTCCCAGAAGAAAAAGAAAAAAAAAAACAGTTAACAAACTATTGTTATTGGTTTTTTATAGAGGCTATATTGTTAGGTACATATATGGTAATGACTGTAGAATATTCTATTTTCAATGTTCCATTTACCAAGCTATGGGTTAAGTTTTTCACATATTATGTTTTCAGACTTAAACTCTCTTTATTTCTTATATTTAAATTACCACCCCCACCCCTTTAGCTTTCCTTGATTCACATTTGGTGACATATTTTCTTGTCTCTCCATTTTATCTGTAATTTTTTGCATTCTTCAGATATTTCATTGTTTTTCTTCGAAAGCTTCATGTTTTAAGGACCATGCATGATTTTGACCAGTCTGTGGGGCAGAAACCAAAGTGAGGCACTGGTCTGTGCTCTTCCTGGTGTCTGTATTAGGGAGGACAACTCATGGGAAGGAATCCCTAGAGTGATATCTGGACCAAAATACTCACATGCTTCCCTGACGCCCAGTGTATCCTGCCCTTCAGCACACTGAAAGTACTTCTGCCTCATCTCTGCCTTGTTCTATAGATGGCCACCATGTGCTGACACTGCTCAGTTCAGGATATGGGAAAGGCCCGGGAAGAGGGAACACTCAGTAGTAGGACTTTCCATTTGCTCCCATCCTCGGTTTTTCAGCCTGGTTGAGTTCTAGCACAGCCCTGAAGTCACCCACCTGCCTCTGGCTGGCACCGGCTATCACTGCTGCATTCCTACATTCCATGAGGATGGAGGAAGGCCAGGGCTCATCCAGGATGATAAGACCTGCTTTCTTTCAACATATGTGACACCTGGTCATCTCTAGGCTGCAATTTCCCTTATATGTAAGGATGCCTCTGGCTTCTACTTACCCAAGGGTTTTCAGTGATAAAATCTGGGGTGACTCTCAGAGTATGCTTCGCAATTCTGTGGTCTCTCCCCTCTTGGGTTTAGGGCACGATCTAGCAACTATGTCTATCTTCCTTCACGCTCTTCACCGTGGTACTTGCTGCATTGTTGTGTCATAATTATGTAAATATGTCTTCTCCACCTGTCATCTGCATCCCGTTAAGGGTCAGGCCTTCCTTGGGTTTTTCCTTAGCTTATAGATCAGGTTTTGGAAACAGAGTGGGCCTCAACATGTTTCTATAATGAATGAGAAAAATGGAGTTCAGAGAAATGAAGTAACTCATCCAAGTTCATACAGAGGCAGAACCAGGGCAAGAACACAAGTTTCTTAAATGCTAGCTTAGTACCCTTTATGCTGTATCTTACTGTTTTTTTTTTATTTAGCTCATTTCAATTCAACTTAATACAGTTCAATATATTCAGTAATAGAAGGCAATCTGCCAGGTATTGTCAGATGCATAATATGACACTCCCTTGATCCCCTAACGGAGGTGGCAGGATATTTCAATAGCATGCATCTACACATTAGTAAATTATATATACATTTATAACAACAATCAGATTAAAGATAATAAAAGTAGCCTAAAGAAGTACACTTACAAATTTCACCTTTAGCTAACATGTATTTTTTTTTTTTTAAGATTTTATTTATTTATTTGACAGAGAGAGACACGCGAGAGAGGGAACACAAGTAGGGGAAATGGGAGAGGGAGAAGCAAGCTTCCCGCGGAGCAGGGAGCCCAATGCGGGGCTCGATCCCAGGACCCTGAGATCATGACCTGAGCCGAAGGCAGACGCTTAACCGACTGAGCCACCCAGGCGCCCCCTAACATGTATTTTTTAAAAGAACAAACTAAAATGGAATATGCATATCACTGCCTCAAAGCAAGTCA
Source organism: Mirounga leonina (assembly GCF_011800145.1). Lineage (NCBI taxonomy): Eukaryota > Metazoa > Chordata > Mammalia > Carnivora > Phocidae > Mirounga > Mirounga leonina. Next base: position 97,812,775 of record NW_023270377.1, on the reverse strand, counting down.
TATTGAAATGACTACATGTATTAAATCAACTTTATGACTACACACACTGCATTTTTTTTCATTTTCCACTAATTCTTTTAGGTGTGAAATGACTTTATATTTGAATTATTTTACTTATGAGTAAAAATAAATATATCAAGTTTTGGGGAAAAAAGTCTAAATTTTGAATATGTATTTTTCTTTTGCCTTCTAAAACTAATATTAAGTGTAATTTACATATAATAAAATGCACACATTTGAAATATACAGTTTGATGGATTTGACAGGCCAATATACTCAGGTAACCACTATGTTTCAATCAACCACCATTGCCTTCCACCCCAGGCAACCACTTAAGTGATTTTTGTCACTGTAAGTTACTTTGCTTGTTCCATAACTTTATATAAATGCAATTATGCAAGACGGATTCTTCTATATCTGGTTTATTTTGCTCAGTATAACATTTCTCTGAGATTTGTCCAAGATGTAACATGCATCAACACTTTATTCCTTTTTACTGCTAAGTACTACACCATGGTAGGATATTCCACAATTTGATGATCTACTTACCAGTTGATGGGCATTTTTTTTTTTTTTTGGTCCAATTCGGGGTTGTCATGAATAAAATTGCTATGGTTATTTGAGTACAAGTCTTTGTATGTACACATTATTTGATTTCTCTTGAGTAAAGAAACACCTAGGAATGGCATTTTTCAGTCATATTGTCAGTCTAGATTTAGCTTATAAGGTACCACCAAACTGTTTTCCAAAGAGTTGTACCATTTTTTTCCAGCAATGTATGGGAGTTCTACTTCTATATCCTTGCCCGCATTTGGTATGCTTGAGACTAGTCTCAACTGTTCGTAGAGACAGACAATATTTTTCAGGTTGGCTAGATGACTATCAGGAGAGGCCAAAAATGATATAAGCTTGGTGATAAAGGAGGCTTTGTGATTTATGAACACAATAGCTTCTCACCCAAGTGTGAGTATAGGAGGAGAAACATGACAGAACTGATCAATTGTTCCTAACATTCCAAAAAAGCAGTTTGGGGATAAAATTTTTTTAGTCAGTTTTGCAGCAAGTAAAAAAAAAGGTCAATGTAGTGAGTTTTTAATACACTTAATTTTGAAGCTATGTGACTTATTCTGATATTTTGTTCTTCCTTTTTGGTATTAAAATTTTATCTTTCTGTGGCACTTCGGTGGCTCAGCTGGTTAAGCAACCGACTCCTGATCTCAGCTCAGGCCTTGATCCCAGGGTCATGAGTTCAAGCCCATGGGTTCCATGCTGTGTGTGATGCCTACTTAAAAAAAAAAAAAAATTATCTTTTTTTTCCACAGGGTGATGGATAATATATATTAGCTTTTACTTCTTTTTATTCCTCACTTTTCATAAATCCCCTGAAAAACAAGATTAAAAGATGGCCTCACTTAATTAAGTAAGTAAATAAATAAGAAAAAATAATTCTCAAATGTTACTCTTTTATGAAATCCAGATTCTGGGAAAGCTTCACATAGGTATTCCATGAAGGCTCCATGAAACTGCTTTCCCTGCTCAAGCTCAGAATAAACTGATACTTACCAAGTTTGAATAATTTAGAGCCATAAAATATTTAAGCTGAAAGGGGACTTTAGAAATTATTAATTCCCAGTGATTTCTTTGTTTTTAGGGGAGGAAACTGAGGCCCAAAAGGAAGAAGTATCTTGCTACTCAACTTCTTTTGGTAGCTTTGGGAGTAGACCTGATATGGTGGTGGGGGGGGGTTGTTGTTTTTTGTTTGTGTTTTATTTTATTGTTTTGTTTTTATCTAGTTCTCCATGATTGTTGCTACTTGTTAGAATAGTCAGCTATGCGTTACCATTTCCCCCCGTCTCCACAGTAGTGTTACATTTTCATCCTCCTGATGAGTGCTAGCATTTTTCAATGGTATCAGACCATGTGTAGAACAGAAATCCATTCTCTTGGGAAAAATCAGTTGTAAAGGTAAAAATAGCCAAGGTGAGAAGAAGAGTCTCATTTTTTGTCAGTCTTTAGATTTCTGTTTTGGAAGACAGATTACAGGAAGAGGGTTTTTTGATCAAAAACTCTTTGGCTCTCTCCAAGCCAAACACACATGCTTTTGTACAGCTGGATCTCCCCCCTTGAAGTTGGTGATGGTGGTGATTTTTGTTGCGTTAATCCAGTTTTCAAGTAAGATATGATGTGGCTAGGAAGAGTTTGTGAATTCCCTCTCTGGCTCATTTCCCTCCAGGATTCTTCAATATTTTTATGGTTTTTTATGGTTGTGATGAGGTCCAGCTCCCAGACAATGATGTATAACATTTTGAAGTGGGGAAAAATAGTAAGATGTAAAATAATAAAATATATAGAGAAAACTTACACTTAGCAGATCTCGAGGAGCTGAAATATTTTTCAGGGCAAGTCAAACTTAGGCTCAGTTGCTCCTCCTCACCTCTCTGCTCAAGCATATTATCCAATGATTGGCTGCTAAACTGTGATCCCAGACTTTCTACTCCTCCATCCTATCCTATATTAATACAACTGAGGTGTTCCCACGAATAGTTAACACTTCACAGACCAACACTGAACTGTGAGTGGCTTTCCTCAGTCTTTCTAGGAAGTATTTAAGCTTCTTGCCTCTCCTAAACACACATCTTGGATATGTTCTCATGTTGAAACATTTTAATTAAGACTTGAGCAAATGGCTGTTCTTCTTTCTCACCATCAAAAACACCACTATCACCGCATGTGTTACATTTTAAGCAGTATACTGTGGAAATGCTGTGTAACATGATATTTAAGCCTCGGACTCTGCAGCCCCCTGCCTAGATTTGAATCCTGGTTTTTGCTACTCAGATCTGTGCAAGTTTGGTACACCTACCTGAATTAGTTGGGCTTTGGTTTCCATATCTACAAAACAGGGACAAAGATATATTTACCATACAAAATTTCCAGGGAGAATTAAATAATTGCTCCATTTTCAGGGATAGACAAGAATATACTAGACAAGAATAACAGAATGTCACTTCCAAGGTCAGGTTGCAAAAGGCTATGGCTTCCATGTTGGATGCTTACGCCCTCCTGGCTCTCTTACTCTGGGAGAAGCCAATTGCCGTGTTGTGAGGCAGCTCTGTGGAGAGACCCATGCAGTGAAAGATTGAAGTGTGACAACAATCAGGTGAGTGAGTTTAGAAGCTACTCTTCCCTCAAATCCAGTTGAGTCTTCAAAACCCCCTAACTGTGACCTCATGAGAAACCTTTAGCCAAAGGCATCCAGCTAACCCATGCCCTGATTCCTGACCCATAGAAATTATGAGATAATAAATATTTCTTGTTTTACATCATTGAATTCCTGGATAATTTGATACATAGCAATAAAAACTAATACAGTGAGTATGTAAAATTTTCTGAGTATTTTTCTCCTCATATTATTTGTTATGACATCAATGATTCTTTATCATTTTAATTTTTTTGTATGTAGAAATCACATTATCATGTCAGATACCTTTATTGTATTGATTTTAACTCTTTCTTAATATCATCACTGTCTAAGTACATTTAAATTCCAGGATTTCTTCTTTATTCTTCTCTAGTACCTCCTCTAAGTGGTGGCAAGCCATGTTAAGGACAGGAAAAGCTCTCAAGTCCTAGGCTGGTTCAATGGCTCTAATCTCAGGTCATTTTGTACAGGTCACCCAGGGAAAGAGCTTCCTCCACTTACTATCCCGAAGGTTCTTTCTAAATGGCGCTACCAAAGAGAATGGGTGAGTCCATGTGGTTATGTGAGTGCATGAACCATTAATCACACAGATTTGAAAAAGTGATTAGTAGGTGAAATAAAATTTTAAAAATATTTTGTGGGGATTAACATAAGAATAAAAAAAATAAAAAAAAATATTTTGTACCAAAAGTTTCCACAGGCACACAGAATTAAATTGATACTTTTTGTCCATATAGAATTTCTTTTATTTGTGGCTTCATTACTTATGGTTCTGCCCTTTTTAAATTCCTTTCCAGATCTTCCCCCAAGAAAAAACTAGTTATACCATTTGCATATCAGCCTCTTATTTTAGCTTACTCTACAGGTACAGAATTTCACCTAATGTTATTACCGTAATTGGGGATCAATTGGCTGTACAATTAGGAATATAGTGATACAGTGCAAATTTAGCTAACATAGTAACTCTGTTTAGTTCCATAGCCACTGTACTTTGCTCATCTCAATTTGGAGTCACAAAGTTGTAGACATACTTGGATTTTGTGTGTGTGTGTGTGTGTGTATGATTCCATTTTATTCTAAGCACTGTGCATATCTAAGCCATGCTCATAAGCAAAGCAATGGATAAATACTTGTGAGTTAAACTCAATGACTTCTTAGTGACTATCATACATTGAATGTTTGTGTCCCTCTCCCCAAATTAATATGTTGAAAACTTAATGCCCTTGGTGATGGTATTAGGAAGGGGAGCATTTGGGAGGTGACTAAGTCATGAGGGCAGAACCCTCAGTTATGGGATTAGTGTTCTTAAAACAGAGGCCTGAGAGAACGCCCTAGCTCCTTTGCTATGTGAGGCTATATATAGAAAGAAGTTGGCCATTTATGTACCGGGGAGTACGCCCTCACCAGACGTAGAAGCTGACCACACAGATAACCCTGATACAGGACTTACAGCTTCCAGAACTGTGAGCAATAAATTTCTGTGTTTATAAACCAACCAATTGGTCATATTTTATTATAGCTATGCTAATGGACTAAGACAGAGACCAATAGTTACTTTCATCAGCTTGATGAAAAAAAATCACCCCTTTCTAGTATGTGTATTCATAACGCAGCCCTTCTAAGAAAAAAATTCCTCCCATTTCAGTTACAAAGGCAAGAAACTGACAAAGAGCATTATATTGGAACCTTGACCGCATGGCCTTTTTAACATTTTATGAGACAACCTGAAGCTTTATCGTCTTGAGCATCTCCATTGCTTCTAAATGTTTAGAAGTATCAAAACTCCTTTAGCAAGAGGCTTTCCCATTGCAAGGCGTCTGTCGCGAGTACAATAGGTAATGCCTTACATAGAACATGAATGCCACTTTTACAGCAATTATGGATGGTTATTACTTTTGATTAAAATTAAATTAAATAGCACTTGAGAAATAAGGAGAGATTTAATTATAGTATAAAAGCTGTCAGCGTTTCATTTTTAACATCTGTTAGACATGCATGCCAATAGCAGTGGTCTAGAGTATTTGCCAGACACCTAGTCAACAAACCACTATGAATCATCAGAGAGCCAAGGCAATAGGATTTCAGTGTGCTTTCCAAACCTGATAACTGGATCCAAGTTAAATGCATTGAAGGACTTCCTGATTCTATTTTTTCTCCATTTTGTAGGGGGGAAAAAGTGTTTCCAGGTTTTGTTTTGTCTTTTTTCCACTCTTCATTAAGATGGATTTGATCCGGCATGACCTGCCTGTATACACCAGAGAGCTGGAATTCTGCAGAGAAGGGAAGCTGGTTTCCCTGAAAGGTGCCAAGCGTGGAATGTTTTGTTGCCCTTGTGTAATGTTTTTATAAAGGTTATTTTTAACTTTGATATTTAAAAGGCAAAATCATTGGAACTCTCAGCTCTGGAAAATGTTTTTGGCCCAAAGTTTTGGATCAATGCTAACTAATTAGCAGACAGGCAGGAGAGGCCCAGGCAGGAGCTGGTGATGCATTTCTGGAAAGTAGACTCTTCTTTCAATTCTTTTTTCAGTCGTCAATATATGCACCAGTGAACTGGAATGCGACTCTGTAAAAACTAACAGCCTCCCTCGGCCCCTGCCCCTTCATCTGTAAAAAGAGGATCTGGAGTAGATAAGCATTCCTAGCTTTAAAATGCAATCATCTTCAACAGTTGTTATCTCAAGGTGGTAGAGTTTATGACTCTTGTCTTCTTAATATTTATTTTCTCAACTTATGGCCTTTTTCTCTTATTTATTACCCTTTTGTGAAAAAAAAATAGAGAAAAGAAAAGTTTCCATTTCTGAGTTATTATCTCCCTTTGTATTGTTTTCAAATGTACCTCTGAGACATCTGAGGTCCACTTCCTCTGTGGCCCCCCTCACATTCCTGCAAGGGAGGGACACAGGTGTTTGGCAATCAGGAACCACATGAAGGTGCCTCCTCTGTCTGTGCTACTGCCCGTCCCCTTGCAGTCCAGTCTGTCCCGCTCTCCTGCAGGTGCTTATGCTTTAGAGGTAGCTGGTGCTTTCTTGGACCCCAAGACATCCCTGTGCCATCATGGTGGTCATTAAAGGGTACAGACTCAGTGAATCCATCATGGGTGTATTTGAATCCCATTTCCTGTTTTGTGTTGGGACTTCTGGACTTAATCTCAAAGGCATCTGGGCTCATTTATCTAATTTATATAGCACATATTTACTGAGCATCTTCTGTGAGCTAAGCATTGTTCGAAGGCCTGGGTATAGAACAATGAAAATTATGTGATCCATTTCCTCCTGGAGCTTATGTTCTAATTATGAAGTCATTTGTGACTCCATGGTCATTTTGTCCTATATGCTCCCCTTTGAGGACAGTTGAGATGAGCTAAAAAGCTATGGGCCATGGGGTGCCTGGGTGGCTCAGTCGTTAAGCATCTGCCTTCGGCTCAGGTCGTGATCCCGGGGTCCTGGGATCGAGCCCCACATCGGGCTCCCTGCTCGGCGGGAAGCCTGCTTCTCCCTCTCCCACTCCCCCTGCTTGTGTTCCTCTCTCACTGTGTCTCTCTCTGTCAAATAAATAAGTAAAATCTTAAAAAAAAAAAAAAAGCTATGGGCCTTCATAAATTTCTAGAAAAGAAATAGAATACCGATTTGTGGAATGATAATGGAGGCTGTCATTTATTTGAGTTACTTGAAAGTGTAGAAATAAACCATAATTTTTTTCTAATCCTCTAAATAATATAGTCAGATTGGTGCCACCACATTAGAACAATTTGACATCATGTTACAGGGGAGGAAACTGAAACTAATAAAACTATATCACTTGCCCAAACTTATACAACTTAGAAGCTATATAATCAATAATTGGATCTAGCTTTTCTAACTTCAAATCCTTGCTTCCACCTTTATACCGTTTTGCAGTTAAAATAAACAGCTGGATAAATAATATGAATTGAGAGAAGTCAGAAATTTCTGCCACAAAATATTTTTCTCATTTATTTGATTAATCCTACAGTTACCCACTTGCTTATTATTTGGATTAAGGCATTTCCCCTTATTAAAAACTATAAAACATGAAAGGGGTAATGAATTAAATTATTGCCATTTATTAACACTTTGTTGAGGATTTATCCTAAAATTTCCTGCTATGCATAATAAAAGAGAGCACTGACTTTGGAGTCAAATGGTTGGGGTTCTTTTCTCCTTGTCTTAATAATGGATAACACTGGGGCGCCTGGGTGGTTCAGGCGCTTAAGCGTCCAACTCTTCGTTTTCTGCTCAGGTCATGATCTCAGGGTCGTAAGATCAAGCCCCCTGTTGGGCTCTGTGCTCAGTGGGGAGTCTGCTTCTTTCCTTCTCCCTCTGCCTCTGCCCTGCTGCTCTCTTCTCTCTCTCAAATAAATAAATAAATCTTTAAAAAAATGATGGATGAGACATAAACACACTTCCTAAGATAAATGTTACTTCAGTGCTTGTTGTACATGTGTTGTTAAAACTGTAAAAGGTTTGAGAGGGTTTTTTTTGGTTTTGGGGGTTCCCCCCCCCCTTTTGCAAGCTAGCAAGTTAACCTGCCGAAGTTTCATGGATGACAGGAGCCTCCTGAGTCAGAGACAAATGACTTTATTACCCATGCCACAGCGAATAGCACAAGCTACAGCGTGGCTGGCACTGGTCCCCCTAGCCTCAGTCCCTTCAAGGCCTGTAAAGAGGGGCAGATGGTTCCTGCACACACAATGAGTCGTGTTATAGGAGTGGAAACCTGAATTTAAGGAAATAGAATATTTTATTCATATAGTAAACACGCCTTCCTTTGACACTGTCTCTCTATTCCAAAGCTGTTCACTCTGTAAACATCTCTTGAAAAGATAGCCCAGGACAAAGGCAGACAATGCCCCTTCTTGCAAACATGCAGAAATGTGAGAGACCCATTGAGAATTTTCTTCCAAAGCTCACTAGGTAATAGTGTCCCTTCTTTCTGGAATGGCATCTCTCAGGTCTCACCGGCTTCCTTTTTTTTTTTTTTTTTTTTTAAGATTTTATTTATTTATTTGACAGAGAGAGACACAGCGAGAGAGAGAGCACAAGCAGGGGGAGTGGGAGAGGGAGAATCAGGCTTCCCGCTGAGCAGGAAGCCCCATGCGGGGCTCGATCCCAGGACCCTGGGATCATGACCTGAGCATGTCCTTAAGGCAGACACTTAAGGACTGACCACCCAGGAGCCCCCAACTGGCTTCTCTCAAGTATCTCATATGTTTCTGTTTTAGGACACTGTAAACCATATGCCCAGTCTGAATCTATTTTTTTCTCTACTTTGATCTATTAATGATCTATTAATCCTCACCTTTCTGTAGGTTAATTGGATCATTTATTTGCTCCTTCACTTGGGCTCATTTTATGCTGCTCCATTCACCCGGAGGGTAGACTGGTCTGGAATGTCCAAGATGGCACAATTCACATGCTGGATACTTGGTGCTGGTCTTGGTTCTCCTTCATGTGGCCTCTCATCCTACAGTAGGTTCAACTGTCTTGCTTACCTGGTGAGTTCAGGACAACATTCCATGAGGAAGAATGCAGAAGCCTTCTTACACAACATGACTTCGGCCACATTCTGTTTGCCAAAGCAAGATACCAGACCAGACGAGATTCAAGGGGATAAATAAATAGAGCTCACCTTTTGATGGGAGGGACTACAAAGAAATTATGGCCATAAATATTCTATCCCTAGTGAAAAGCTAATGAATAAATATTTCCCTATGAGTTTCAGTAAATCACTACACCTCTTTGGGATTTCATTTCTGTATAAATAAAACCCAATATAAATTTAAATGACATTCAAAGTCCCTTTCAGATCCCAGTATCTAGGCTAAGATACTTTCTAAAGTGCCATTTTCTGAGACTAATTAGACTGAGGAAAAAGTAGAAAGAGTATGTGGACATTGAGCTACTGAGGGGTGTGTGTAACTTGCAAGTAGTTAAGGGCATATACCTGCATTATTGGGGGTATACTACGGATGTCCAATGAAAGGGAACATGGGGAAAACGATGAGATAAAGACAATCTAAGTATTCAATAATTTTGTTCATTGTGAGTTATATAAGTTCAATTACATCTAGATGGTTCTCAACACAACTATACAACAAGGAAAGTTAGATTCTGTATTTCTCTGGCTCTCCTCTCCTTAATGTAAAGAGTTACATTTAAAATAATTAGACATCCAGGGTGCCTGGGTGGCTCAGCTGGTTAAGCATCTGACTCTTGATCTCAGCTCAGGTCTTGATCTCAGGGTCATGAGTTTGAGCCTCATGTTGGGTTCCGTGCTGGGCATGGAGCCTACTTAAAAATGAAATGAAATGAAATGAATTAACTAGAATGTGACTTGACAATAGGCCTTTAAAAATGGCAGGAAGTTCATATCAAGACCTTGATTACTACTAAATTTGCTGTTACTAATAGTCTCTGTGTTTCAGGATCTTTAGGTGCTAAGGATGTAAAGATAATAAAAATAAATTCAAGTAAAGCCAATTCACTGAAAAATCAATTTGTCTGCTGATTAAAATAGCAAATGAATAAATTGTCAAATTGATTAGGATCTTTTTCTCTAAGTTTAATTATTCATTGCCTTTCAGGCTTTTAGCTGTGTAGTCTTAGTCTAGCTTGGTTTAATGTCAGGTCATGCATGTTGCATATTTCAGCCAGCATATTTTATACTTAGATACATTTTCCGATATGTACAAGTACCTATCTTTACATTTTTAAGCATTTTTCCCCCCTGCCTCTGCATTTGTCTGCTTCTTGAGGCACAACAGCTGAAGAAATTGTCCCAGTTTCTCTTTAAGGTATTTGGTATGTTTTGTAACTAAGGTCACTTGGGAATTGATCATATGGCACATTATTTTTCTGCAAGTTAGCTTTTGGAAAATTGGCTTTTGACAAATTTGTCATTTTGTAAATAGGTTATTTGACATATTTGTCACTGGATGAGTTGGTCATTTGCTGAGTTTGTTATTTATTGAATTGGTCGTTCCAATAACTGGCTCTCATTTACTTGACCTAGAGCCAGGCGTGTGCAGGAAGGAGCAAGCAGGCTCCAGCACATGAGACCTGACTGTGCATGTCTTCCAAATTTCAGGTTCAGCGACATGAAATCGGCCGTGGTGGGGGTGTTTAGACCACAGAAATCTGCAAACACTAGAAATAAGGGCTCTTTTCTTTTTGGAGAACCAGTTTACCAAAATACCATTGCCTAGAGCCCATCAATTCTTAATAGTAAACCAGTTAAAGTTCTAACTTCCTATGAAACTTTCTAAAAAAGAATATTCATGTATTCAGACAATTACCAAAGAAGTCACTTTGGTATATACTCACCAGTAGGTGATAACAATTATAATTTAATGATAAAAATACAGTCATTAACATTAGCCTCTTCTCTGTATCAAATACAGGTCACTTCAGTTATGTGTGTTGTCCCATTCAATCTGGAATATGAATAAAAGGTATTATTATACCCATTTTATGAGTGAAAAAATTGAGGCTCAGCAAGAACCAAAATCTAATTTCAAAATTATTTTTCATTTGGTATCATAGCTTTCTGGGGCTAAAATTTAGAGGTTTTACCTCTAAAAGACAATGATCTCATTTTTAGGGTAAGGAGATTAGGGAACTCAAAGAAAGTTAAATGTCATTGTGACTGTATTGATTGAGACTCATATTATGATATAACCTGTATCAATTCATGATGATTCAAAAAACTGTACAGAGAGACTAACTTTTTGTGTCTTTGCTGCAGTCTGTTAGAATGTACCTTGATGTAAGCCATTAGTTTTAATTTTCTAAACATGTGATACCCACCCCTCCCCCAGTGATATATTTCTGCACCAGGGAGGGACTTCTGAAAATGAAGGCTGCTCAAAAAAGCACATTTGAGAGTTAAGTGATACTTACTTGTATTTTGAGATATATTTGGTAATGGGACAAGTGTTTACCCCTCCCCATTGATCAATAAATACATACCTCCAAGGACTTTAGTAAATTACCAGCCATTTCATGCAGAGAAAAATCACTTAAAGTTACCTACGCCTTTGGACAAAAGACATTTACAGTGAACTCTGGTATGGAACCACCAATTGGTGAAAAATTATACGGCATGCCTGAAAGTAAGGGAATTCCTATAACCCACATCACCAAATGCCATTCCGCATACAGGCACAATGAACCAGATCATTTGCTAGCAGCCCAGAAGCTTCCATTTAGTTTCTAAGGAATGGATTGACAGAGCTGGTTACAATGTAGCAGGCTATCAATTAAGATTTTAAAGGCAAATTGCTTGAGTCTTCTGTGCTGTTTTCCTAGTCAATCTTTAAAATCTGTGATAAACTTGGAGGATGGGAGCAAGATGGCAGAAGAGTACGAGACCTGGATTTCGTCTGGTCTCAGGAATTCAGCTGGATAGGGATCAAACCATTCTGAACACCTATGAACTCAATAGGAGATTGAAGAAAAGAATAGCAACAACTCTCTGAACAGAAAAGCGACCATTTCTGGAAGGTAGGACGTGAGGAGAAGTGAATCTGAGGCGATATTCAGGAAGATAGATGGCGAAGGAGGGGGCCTCTGTCGGCCACTTCTGGCAAGTGATAGAGCAACAGAGCACAAAATCGGAACTCTTAGAAGTCGGCTCTTCTGAGGGACGTCGCCCCAGTGGCTAAGTGGGGGGTGGAACCCTCGTGGGACAGTGTGGTCTCAGGACCCTTGGGGTCACAGAAAGACCGGGGGTGCCTGAGTGTGGCAGAGCTCCCAGGTATCGGAGCGGGGAAGCCGGCTGCAGAGACGGAGCCGAGGCGCGGGCTCTCAGCTCGGGGTTGCCATAAACTGTGATCCATGGCACAGTCGGGCCACTGCTCCTCCAGCAGGGACCCAACAAGCGGCAGATCCGGGGAGACCCCTCTTCCTCCCCCAGGGAGGAGTGGCACGGGAGTGCTCCTCAGGGATCTGCTGGGTTTGGAGACTCCACACCGAGTCGGGTGCCAGAGATAGAAACGCGCGGTCACAGGCCGGGAGAGCACAGAGCGCAGCCGGAGACCAGGGAGATGGGAGTGACTGGTGGCTTTTCTCTGGGGGCTCACTGAGGAGCGGGGCCCGAGTTCTCGGCTCCTCGAAGGTGGAGATTGGGAGGCCACTGTTTTCACTCAGCCTCCAAAGCTGTACTGAAAGTTTGCAGGGAACTAAAGCTCCTGAGAGCAAACCCGAGCAGATTACTTAGCCTGGACCAGCAAAGGCGGGCAATTCCGCCTCCGGCAAAGACATTTGGGAACCACGGCAACAGGCCCCTCCCCCAGAAGATCAGCAAGAACAGCCAGCCAAGACCAAGTTTACTGATCAATGAGAACAGCAGAACTCCAGCTCTAGGGGAATACTGCACATAGAATTCATGGCTTTTTTACCATGATTCTTTAGTCTTTCAAAGTTAATTTTTTTTTAATTGTCCTTTTTTTTTTTGAATTTTTCTTTTTCCCTTTTTCAACCAACATCTTATCAATCCCTTTTTTAAAAAACATTTTTATTTTTCATTTTTAGAGTCATATTCTATCCCTTCATAGTAGTTACCCGTTTTTTGGCATAAATATATAAGTTGTTCTCTCTAAAATTTTGAGATAGTTTCTTCTAACAGATCAAAATATACCCTAAATCTCTAGTGTATGGTTTTGTTCTACTCTCCTGCCTGATCACATTCTCTCCCGTTTTTTTTTCTTTTTTCTTTTTCAAATCCTCTTCTTTCTTCTTTCAAACAACTTCTTATCAATTCCTTTTATAAAATTTTTTATAATTTTCATCTTTACAGTCATATTCCATCCCTTCATCATATCAAACCTTATTTCTGTACATATATAACTTTTTCTTTCTTTAAAATTTTGGGAGGCAGTGTCTTCTAACAGACCAAAATACACCCAAAATCTAATGTGTGGCACTGATCTATGCACCAGCCTGATCATATTTGATCATATTTTGTTAGTTCTAGAAGTCCTAGCCACAGCAATCAGACAACAAAAAGAAATCAAAGGCATCCAAATCGGCAAAGAAGAAGTCAAACTCTCACTTTTTGCAGATGATATGATACTTTATGTGGAAAACCCAAAAGACTCCACCCCAAAACTGCTAGAACTCATACAGGAATTCAGTAAAGTGGCAGGATATAAAATCAATGCACAGAAATCAGTGGCATTCCTATATACCAACAAGACAGAAGAAAGAAATTAAGGAGTCGATGCCATTTACGATTGCACTCAAAACCATAAGATACCTAAGAATAAATCTAACCAAAGAGGCAAAGAATCTGTACTCAGAAAACTATAAAATACTCATGAAAGAAATTGAGGAAGACACAAAGAAATGGAAAAACGTTCCATGCTCATGAATTGGAAAAACAAATATTGTGAAGATGTCAATGTTACCTAGAGCAATCTACACATTCAATGCAATCCCCATCAAAATACCATCCACTTTTTTCAAAGAAATGGAACAAATAATCCTAAAATTTGTATGGAACCAGAAAAGACCCCGAATAGCCAGAGGAATGTTGAAAAAGAAAAGCAAAGCTGGCAGCATCACAATTCCGGACTTCCAGTTCTATTACAACGCTGTCATCATCAAGACAGTATGGTACTGGCAGAAACACAGACACATAGATCAATGGAACAGAATAGAGAGCCCAGAAATGGACCCTCAACTCTATGGTCAACTAATCTTTGACAAAGCAGGGAAGAATGTCCAGTGGAAAAAAGACAGTCTCTTCAACAAATGGTGTTGGGAAAATTGGATAGCCACATGCAGAAGAATGAAACTGGACCATTTCCTTACACCACACACAACAATAGACTCCAAATGGTTGAAAGACCTCAATGTGAGACAGGAGTCCATCAAAATCCTAAAGGAGAACACAGGCAGCAACCTCTTTGACCTCAGCTGAAGCAACTTCTTCCTAGAAACATCACCAAAGGGAAGGGAAGCAAGGGCCAAAATGAACTATTGGGACTTCATCAAGATAAAAAGCTTTTGCAAAGCCAAGGAAACAGTCAACAAAACCAAAAGACAACCGACAGAATGGGAGAAGATATTGGCAAATGACCTCTCATATAAAGGGCTAGTATCCAAAATCTATAAAGAACTTATCAAACTCAACACCCAAAGAACAAATGATCCAATCAAGAAATGGGCAGAAGACATGAACAGACATTTTTCCAAAGAAGACATCCAAATGGCCAACAGACACTTGAAAAAGTGCTCAACATTGCTCGGCATCAGGGAAATCCAAATCAAAACCTCAATGAGATACCACCTCACACCAGTCAGAATGGCTAAAATTAACAAGTCAGGAAACGACAGATGTTGGCGGGGATGCGGAGAAAGGGGAACCCTCTTACACTGTTGGTGGGAATGCAAGCTGGTGCAACCACTCTGGAAAACAGTATGGAGGTTCCTCAAAAAGTTGAAAATAGAGCTACCATATGATCCAGCAATTGCACTACTGGGTATTTACCCCAAAGATACAAAAGTAGGGATCCGAAGGGGTACATGCACCCTGATGTTTATAGCAGCAATGTCCACAATAGCCAAACTGTGGAAAGAGCCAAGATGTCCATCGACAGATGAATGGATAAAGAAGAGGTGGTATATATATACAATGGAATATTATGCAGCCATCAAAAGGAATGAGATCTTGCCATTTGCAACGACATGGATAGAACTGGAGAGTGTTATGCTGAGAGAAATAAGTCAATCAGAGAAAGACATGTATCATATGACCTCACTGATATGAGGAATTCTTAATCTCAGGAAACAAACTGAGGGTTGCTGGAGTGGGGGGTGGGATGGGAGGGATGGGGTGGCTGGGTGATAGACACTGGGGAGGGTATATGCTATGGTGAGCGCTGTGAAATGTGCAAGACTGTTGAATCACAGATCTGTACCTCTGAAACAAATAATGCAATATATGTTAAGAAAAAAAAAAGAAGATAGCAGGAGGGGAAGAATGAAGGCGGGGAAATCAGAGGGGGAGACGACCTATGAGAGATGATGGACCGTGAAAAACAAACTGAGGGTTCTAGAGGGGAGGGGGGTGGGAGGATGGGTTAGCCTGGTGATGGGTATTAAAGAGGGCACATTCTGCATGGAGCACTGGGTGTTATGCACCAAAATCAATCATGGAACACTACATCAAAATCTAATGTTGTAATGTATGGTGATTAACATAACAATAAAAAATTTTTTAAAAAGTCTGTGATATACTTGTTTGATATCATTGCTTAAGGTTGGTTCTGTATATTTCTTCTACAGATTTAAATGTTCAGAGAAGAAAGAGTTCTTGCTATTTAAAAATTAAAATCAAGCCTTGGAAAGAGATCAGTTTTTAAAACCCCTGATGGTTTTCCAAAGCAGTTAAGAGGTATTTAAGCAACTGATGCAGTTTTTTTTTTTTTAATCCATATATAAGATTAACAGTAAGTCATAAGTAAAGTATACAGAAGCAGCTGGAGATGTAGCTTGGGGTGTAATAAAAGAGAATTGTAGAAAATATGGGCTCAGAGTCTCATACCTTCATCTCTTTGTTTTATTTTCTTGAAAGATTAAAGAAAAATAGTCAGGAAAGAGTTATCTTTTCTAGCGAAATTAGCAAGTTACTAAAAATGAACATTAGTTGACGGTTTTAGGCAATAATGAATATTAATAATTAGGCAACTATGCTTTCTATTTGAATAAAGACTTATATTTTAATAGAACAAATCCTTTTATTAAGTAATTATTGCCACATTCCTGTTCACTCAAATGCCTGATTGGGAAAACAGAGCCTACCTTTGAAAGACAAGACACATTTCATGGCCTTCATTGGCATTGCCATTGTAACACATAAGAAGTGACATGAAAGGCTTGCAAACTCCAGTCCATAAACTCCAACCATCGTCCCTGCAATTCTTAAAGAATTGATCTGATTTAGATAGAATTTTCCATTTATCAAAAAGTATATGCATTTTCATGCCCAGCCACTAACTAAAATTCAGAAATTACTGTATTAAAAGATAAATAAGAAATGACCCTAAAAAAATGTATAAATTGTATGAGAACAAGGATGTTCTTTTATTTATATTTCCAGTGTGTCTAATATAATGCCTTGAATTTAGTAGGAGATTAGTATATCTTTATTGGTTGATTTACTTACTTTCTTCCCATATTTCTAAGTTGTATTTGATCATTTTAACATTAGAAACCAACTTCTGAATTTATTCCCCATGCGAAGTCAATGAGTTGCATTGAATGCAATGTCTTTTGGGAATTGGGTTTGTCTCAAAGCATAGAAATTATAGGGAAAAAAAAAGATAAAAAAAATAAAGGTGAGTTTTGCTAATAAATACAAAAATAAAATCTTGCGTGCATCAAAATCACATCTATATATGCATATTGTGCACAATATATATAAAATAACAAAAAATAAGAAAATGTGAGTCAAAACCTGGGGAAATGATTTGTTGCTAAATCATGTTAAACGGAGTGTTTCAGAACCTTGCTACTTGGAGTGTGCAAAGGACCAGCGATATTAGCAGAACTTGGGAGCTTGTTAAAAATGCAGATGCTCAGGCTTCTTCTATCACATAGAAAGCTTCATTGTAATAAAGTCCCCAGAGGATTCATTTGCACCTTAAAACTTGAGAAGCAGAACTTCAGAGAGCCGGTCTTTAGACCTACTGCTACATAGCAGACCTGGCTGTACCTCTTCTCAGGCTTGGGAGTTCAACCCAGCCTTGAATTCCATGAAATGCTCAGCATCCTTGCAACAAACCCATTTTTTTTTTCTAAAGCTAACTTTTTACTTGTAACAAAGTTAGCAAATAGAAAATATAATGTTTACTAATAAAAAATAATTAATTATGATATATGCTTTTGTTTTATATTAAATTTACCATAGGAATTATGTAAATAAACAATATTGAATGGCTTCGGCTGTAGCTTCTTTAGGCAAACACATTGTAGTAAGAGAAAGAGACACATCTCTGAATTTAAACACTTTTTTGTTTTGATTTGCCAATTAGCTTAGCTATATGCTTTTCAAATTATTTACTCACTTAGCCTTGGGTTCTCCAGTGGATAAAATGGCATAGTTTATGACAAAGACTTAAATAAATATTAAATTAAAAAAATATTTATATATACAAAAAGTCCCTAGCACCAATCATGAGACATGTAAGACATATAAGGGGATTTGTCTCATAAATTACTAATAGGAGCAAGTTAAATAAAGTACATAGACATAAACTAGTGTAAAATGTTCTTAATAATAACAGACATGATTTATTGAATGCTTGCTATACGTAAGGCAATATTTAGAATTTTGGATGCATTAACATCTTTAATCCACAAAACCACCCAAGAGCTAGCTAGGGTCAATAAAACAATTGAGCCTCTTTTACAGATGAGGAAAAATGCAAGGTTAGTAGCTTGACTAAGGTCACACAAGTAACAGGGGATGGGATGTATTTAACTCTAGGATAGAGGATGATAACCTTTGGGCCAATCCTAGTCTGCCAATTGTTTTTATATGGGGAATTGTTTTTATATATTTAAATGGATGAGAAAAATTTAAAGAAAACAATTTTGTGACATGTGAAAATTATGTGAAATTTAAATTTTACTGTCCATAACTAAAGATTTATGGGAACATAGCCACACCATTTTACTTACATATTGTCTATGACTCAACAGCAGAGTTGAGTGGTTACAATGGTGATCTTAAGGACTGTCAAGTCTAAAATATTTACAGTCTGATCCTTTACAGAGAAAAGTATGCCAAACCGTGCTCTAGGCAGTCTGACTCTATGGAGTCAGCCAATGGAATTAATCCTTTACTGCCAATTGACTCACCAAATCCTAACACTAATTGTCCTTTTGAAATTCATGTTCCCAATAAAGAACGGAAGAAGGAGGGGGAGGAGGATGAGAAGGGGAAGAGGGGAGGAGGGGAAGGTGAAGAAAGGGGAAGAAAAAGGAGAGAAAGGTTGCAAAGCATTTTTATGACAATTTCTACATGGCTGTTATATTTTCAGAGGGCCAGTCTTGGTAAGGAAGAGGAACACCCAAAACGCAAGTCAGGTCAAGTCCCTACCCTGAGTGTAAGAGGCAGGGATTATTTGGCTTTACCAAGTGATAGAGTCTGTGGGAAGAGAAAGATGAGTGCTGTGGTGAGGGGGGTGAAGTGTGTGTGCAGGTCTGTGTCCTTCCACTCTCCCAGCACTTCCCACTTGCACATCTCAGGACACTAGCACCCACTTACCCTCTTCTCTCCTTCTCTGAAGGTTCTCTTATAACTTTTATTTTCTCCATGCGTAGGTGACAGAAGCAGCGTTAAGTATGAAGTTAAAATTTTGTGTTGGGTTAGGGGCGCGTGGGTGGCTCACTCAGTTGAGCATCCAACTCTTTTTTTTTAAAGATCGAAGAAATTTTATTTTTTTAATCTTTGTAGAACGATTTTTCAATTAAATATTTTTTATTTGTTATGTTAATCACCATACATTGCATCATTAGTTTTTGATGTAGTGTTCCATGATTCATTGTTTTCGTATAACACCCAGTGCTCCTTGCAGTACGTGCCCTCCTTAACACCCATCAACAGGCTAACGCATCCCCCCACGCCCCTCCCTTCTAAAACCCTCAGTTTGTTTCTCAGCGTCCATAGTCTCTCATGGTTCATCTCTCCCTCTGATTCCTCCCCCCTTCATTTTTCCCTTCCTTCTCCTAATGTCCTCCATGCTATTCCTTATGTTCCACATGTAAGTGAAACCATATGATAATTGACTTTCTCTGCTTGACTTATTTCACTTAGCATAATCTCCTCCAGTCTTATCCATGTTGCTGTAAAAGTTGGGTATTCATCCTTTCTGATGGCTGAGTAATATTCCATTGTATATATGGACCACATCTTCTTTATCCATTCATCTGTTGAAGGGCATCTTTGCTCTTTCCACAGTTTGGCTATTGTGGACATTGCTGCTATGAACATTGGGGTGCATATGGCCCTTCTTTTCACTACATCTGTGTCTTTGAGGTAAATACCCAGTAATGTAATTGCTGAGCCATAGCGTAGCTCTATTTTTAATTTTTTGAGGCACATGCACACTGTTTTCCAAAGTGGCTGTACCAACTTGCATTCCCACCAACAGCGTAAGAGGGTTCCCTTTTCTCCACAACCTCTCCAATATTTATTGTTTCTTGCCTTGCCAATTTTTGCCATTCTTTTTTTTTTTAAGATTTATTTTATTTTATTTATTTATTTGAAGAGAGAGACACAGTGAGAGAGGGAACACAAGCAGGGGGAGTGGCAGAGGGAGAAACAGGCTTCCCGCCGAGCAGGGAGCCCGATGCGGGGCTCGATCCCAGGACCCTGGGGTCAGAACCTGAGCCGAAGGCAGACGCTTAACGACTGAGCCACCCAGGTGCCCCAATTTTTGCCATTCTAATGGTGTAAGGTGAGCATCCGACTCTTGATTTCAGCTCAGGTCATGATCTCAGGGTCATGAGATCAAGTCCCACATCGCATCGTCCTTCACACTCAGTGGGGAGTCTGCTGGAGATTCTCTCTCTCTCTCTCTCCCTCTGTCCCTCCCCACCATGCTCTTTCTCTCTCTCTCTCTCTCTCAAAATAAAGAACTATGCCCCCTACATTGCCAATACCTATGGCCAACCTTGACAAGGTTTGTGTCTTGCCGTGTATTCTCTTTCATAGAGAGTCAACACCCACATTCAAGAGCCTACTTGTTATCTCTGTTATCAGACCTTATGACCTTGCACTGGGAAAGTGCCTATGTTGTTGTTTCAGAAAATTTTCCCTTTTTGTTTCTGCTGCTTTTATTTTGAACTCAGAAACTTAAAAAATAAATAAATAAAATAGAATAAAATAAAATTGGGGGCACCTGGGTGGCTCAGTTGGTTAAGCGGCTGCCTTTGGCTCAGGTCATGATCCCAGGGTCCTGGGATCGAGCCCCGCGTCGGGCTCCCTGCTCAGCGGGGAGCCTGCTTCTCCCTCTCCCTCTGCCTGCCTTTCTGCCTACTTGTGCTCTCTCTCTCTCTTTCTGTCAAAAAAAATAATAATAATAAAATAAAATTGTATATATATGTATATGTATATATAAAATTTGGGTATATGTGTGTATCTCTTTTTTTCCCTGAGTGAGAAGTGAGAAAATTGCATGACTAGTTGGCTTTAACTTGAAGACAAGAAATTTATATGGGCAAGACTACACCGTGTGCAGCCTGTCACATTCTTTTCCTTTGTTTTATGTGTTGCAAATGCAATCACAATAGTGAAATGTGATTTTCATTCAAGTGTCCTGAGGCAAAGCCTATAATAACGTTCTCCTTCTGTTACTCTTATAAGCCTTAATGGAATGGGTGACACTTCTTGAGGAAATCCAAGATCCCTTTGTGTTTGTCTCTGTTGATTAGCCAGCTCTGGAATGTTAAACAGCCTTTGGTCTGGTGACAGCTGCCTACATAGGAGAATGGTTCTAAAAAAAAACAAAAACAAAAAAAAAATGTAAACAAATAAACAAAAATGCACTTTACTTGCTTTAAAATTAAGCTTATTGGTAGTTTAGATTCTTCACCACAGCTAAAGCACTATTGTTAGGGACTTTGCTTCCCCTTCGTGCCTCTGCCAGCTTCAGCTAAATGGCTGATAGTTCTGTTTCATGTTCTTAGGATGTTAATGTTTATTTTATTTACTTCTTTAATTTGACTTAGTCTCTCTTGCAAATTCCTGGTGGACTCTCTTCTCTCCACTCTGTAGCGAAGTCTGGTGATTAAGGCTGGGTCATTATCATGTTCTTTAAAGGCTAACAAATGCACTTCCCCATGTTCATATCCCACTTCAGAGCCCTAGTGTTAAAAACATCTTCTGACAGATTGTTGTTTGGTTTTGCCTCTGGTAAACCGGGTCCCTCAAAACGAGAGACAAAAGCTGTCTGGTATTTGAGTAAAAAGGCTTTTGCTCCTATTTTCTGAATTTGCTTGTATTCCTGCTTTGGGTGACTGTTTTTTGCACTGTCCACAGGCTGACCTAGCTGGTATTCTTTGCCTCCTTTGTATCTGGGTCTTTCAAATTATTTTCACAACATACTGCTTATTCCTAGATAAGAGGCAAGGGTGGGGGAATGGTTTCACTGTAGATGTTTTCTCTGATCAGCTGCTAATGACTGCTTTGTATTTATTGTGTTGCGAAGCTCCTGAGGCCACAGCAGAGATTTTAGCAGAAATGTTGCGTGTTCATTTTTGAGGTTTGCCACCAGCAAAGTTTTTGAAATAGTTGAACTCTGTCCACGTATTTTTCAGTCCTGTTCAATAAAATATTTAGGGCCGCCTGGGTGGCTCAGTCGTTGAGCGTCTGTCTTTGGCTCGGGTCTTGATCCCAGGGTTCATGGGGAAATGGTTTATAAAATATGAAGTGGAGAGTGGAACTACTTGGCATAAAGAGACTGCTCAGCACATGGAGTGGACTCTTGGCCTCTCCCATTCTTTATTCCCTCCTGAGGCTGTAGCAATGGAGCCTGTGTGGGGCTGCCAACTGCTGACCTTTTTTGTCCACAGATCTTTCTAATTTTATCACATATTTATTTGTTCAGTTTTGGTTTTCTAGTTTCTTCCACTCTCTTGGCCACGTAATCAATCACGTGGTAGTCAACGCAGATAGGCTGGCCCCTGGGGGTGGAGGAGGCCTGTCCTTCCAGGACTGCTTAATCTTGAAGTCAAGGACTAGTAAGCTCACATGCCACATTTTATATTTGGTCTCTGTCTGATTTCTATCTTCTGATCCTTTTTTGCTCTCTTAACTACTTCAGAATTCAAGTGTTCATGAAGAGATCTTCTTGACTTGGCAACTAAAATTTCATGACTATATTCCCTCTAACAGTGTTTGTCACCTGGGTTGATTTTGCTCTCCAGAGGACATCTGGCAAAGTCTGGAGACGTTTTTGGTCATCACTGCGGAAGAGTGGGTGCTACTGGTGTCTAGTGGGTAGAGCCCGGGAATGCTGCTAAACATCCTACAAAGCACAGAATGCAACTTCACAGCAAAGAATAATCCAGCCCCAAAAGTCAATAGTGCTGAGGTTGAGAAACCCTCCCCTAGAATTTAAGAAAGAAGAGTTGTTTTAAAGGACATTGTCAGAACTCAGCTCTCATACAGTTGTGCTGGGAAGAATAAAAATGAGAATCAATAACATCCAAGTCTAGAAAAAGTCCCTGCCCATGGAGCTTATATTCTAGTGGAAGCAACTAGAAAACCAAAATTGAACAAATAAGTATGTGATAAAATTAGAACGATCTGTGGACAAAAAAGGAAAAAAAAAATACGGGGTGTGCCAGGTGAGGGACTGGTAGGGACAGGTGGAGGTTTGGTACTTTACACAGACAGTCCCTGACATACAATGGTCTGACCTAACCATTTCTCAACTTTATGATGGTGCAAAATCAGTACACACTCAGTAGAAACTGTACTTGGAATTTTGAATCTGGATCTCTTCCTGGGCTAGCGATGTGGCCGGATGCTTTCCTGGGATGCCGGGCAGAGTGGCTCCCATTCAGCAATGCGATCATCAGGGCAAACAACCAACCAATACACTTAGAACCATTCTGTTTTTCACTTTTAACTCAGTATTCAATAATAAATTGCATGAAACAGTCAACATTTTATTATAAAGTAGACTTTGTGTTAGGTAATTTTGCCCAACTGCAGCTTAACATAAATGCTTTGAGCACATTTAAGGTAGGTGAGGCTCAGCTATGATGTTAGGTAGATTAGGTGTATTAAATGCAGTTTTTTTACTTATGAAATTTTCTACTTATGATGGACTTATTGGGATGGAATCCCATCTTAAGTCGAGGAAGATCTGTACAGTGTAGTTAAGAACACCTCACTGAAAAGGTGACATGTTACTTTCTATTTCTCTAGATCGGATTGTTTTTGAGTTAAAAATTCCACATTCAACTACCTTCTGTCCCCATTTAGGAAAAGTATGTTCTGGGGCGCCTGGGTGGCTCAGTCAGTTGAGCGTCTGACTCTTGGTTTCAGCTCAGGTCATGCTCTCAGGGTCCTAAGATCAAGGCCCACACTGGGCTCTGTGCTCAGTGTGGAGTCTGCTTGTCCCTCTCTCCCTGCTCTTCCCACCACTTTCTCACTTGCTCTCTCTCTCAATTAAGTAAAAAATAAAATCTTAAAAAAAAAAAAAAGGAAAAGTATGTTCTATATTTCTCCTTTAGTGGAAGCTATGCTATGCTGCTCAGATCCACCTTCAGAAGTGAAGAACTGACTGACCCAGCTCAGAAGATAGTCCTGAGCTAATAAAATCAACTTTGACCCCTACCTCATATTAGAGGAAAATGCTAATTTTGAATCATTCTTATTATTATTCAAACTAGTAACATTTCCAATCCCAAACTAGCTACCAGGCTCTGTGTGGTATCAACATGGTTGTTAGCCAAAGAACGGACACTCAGAAATGAACAGGAATTTTGTTTTTTTTTGTGTGTGTTTTTTTTTTAACATGCCTGACTATTTTATATTCTGGAATGCTACAACTATTGTACGGGAGATGCACAATAAATAGTGGTAGCTCTTCCTTTCCTTTAGAGCAGCAATTAGCAAACTATGACCCACAGTCCTATCCCCCCGCACTGTCTATTTTTTTAATGAAAATGTATTTGAACAAAATAATGCCCATTTATTCATGTGTATTGTCTATAGTTCCTTTTGTGCTATGATGGCAGCGCTAAGTGGTTGCTACAGAGACCATGTACTTTGCAAAGACATTTGTCTGGCCCTTTACAAAAAGAGTTTGCAACTCCTGCCTTAGAGCATGACGGAGGGGTTTTCATTAATTAAGGAATAACAGTCCACGTCAAGTGCGAATCACTTAAACCAAATAAAAGTGTTTTGCTGTAGAGACTCTTTTTGTCTTTCATCCTAAAAAAAAGAAGGTGAAAAAAAATGGACACAGTCTAATTGTTCTTAAGGAAAATGCAGTGGAGAAGGGCAATAAGAATATCTAAACAAAATGTACATAGTCCCCGGTAAAGTTTCTCTTTTCCTGCACTCATTACACTGGAGCCTAGGGAAGAAGGGCACAGGAGATCCTCTCCACTTTTCAATAAAAATAAAAATATGAAAGATGTTCATTGGGTTAGAGCATAGACTTAAATATGAGAGATTAAAAAACAAAAACCTACAGAAGAGAGCATAAAAAAGTATCTTTTAGATTGTAGAGAAGGCAACGATTTCTTTAACATGACACAAAAAGCATGGGCATTAAGGAAATACAAATTATTTTGATTAATTTGGTTTCATTAAAATTAAGAATTTCTGCTCATAATAACATGCCATTCAAAGATTGCAAACACAGGTCACACACTGAGCATATTTTTATAACGCATACACCTAATCATGCTCTCTTTTCCAGAATTTGTGAAGAATTGCCGTCACTCAATTCACAACTCAACTCAAACACAGAAATGATAAATACATTTCTAATAATGACCTTCACTAGCTAGAACTGGAAGAGGCTTCAGGGATTATCTATTTTAGTGTCTTACAATTATGGATCTGATTGGTATAAGTGCCTCAGCGCCCAGGTGATTCGTGATGAGCATCAGGCATATGTACCGTTTCCTACCTGTCACTCCTTCATTCTTTCATTTTTATCTACTTTACATATTGGGCTTGTTCATGAGATTTGGTGTGGCAAACTGTTAAGACTGAAAATCACAGATCCGGGGTGCCTGGGTGGCTCAGTTGGTTAAGCAACTGCCTTCGGCTCAGGTCATGATCCTGGAGTCCCGGGATCGAGTCCCGCATCGGGCTCCCTGCTCAGCAGGGGGTCTGCTTCTCCCTCTGACCCTCCCCCCCCATACTCTATTTCATTCTCTCTCTCTCAAATAAATAAATAAAATCTTTAAAAAAAAAAAAAAGAAAATCACAGATCCTTTCAATACCCCGGAGATCATTAGATGCAGATTTAGACATGCTTAAACATTCTTACCTTTGATATGGCAATATTTCTACAGCTGATGCTTCCTCAACCCTCTCTCCCAGCAAGAAATCCATATGGAAGGGATCAGATAATCAACCCATATGGATTGATCAATAATCAATCAAAAAATGTGGGATTGGGGGATGCCTGGGTGGCCCAGTTGGTTAAGCGTCTGACTTCCTCTCAGTTCATGATATGGGGTCCTGGGATGGAGCCCACCTCCCCCTTATAAAGCTCCCTGCTCTCCAGGGCGTCTGCTTGTCCTTCTCCCTCTGCCCCTCTCCCTCCGCCCCCCCATCCCCCGCTTTGCACCTTGTCTCTCTCATTTTTAAAAAAATGTAGGATTGGAACGGAATGAAGGTGCTTTAATATAGTATAAATACATCTAGAAGAAGGATAATTATCAAAATGATCTCTGAGAGACTGCGTTTTATTCATCCAGGGGATGGAAGTAGGGTAGCAGCACAGGCAAAGAGACATTATATGAATGTAAGGGTTTGAGATGTGGAGCCTTAGGGAACCAGGAAGCTTGAGTAGTTGGTATAAAAACCAATGGATTGGTGTTGAGAGGGTGTTTATGTGGCTTTAATAGACCCTTGTACTTACAGGATTTATATTATGCCTCCATCTCTTTGTGAATTATTATAAAATTCCGTTAGGTGTATAAATTATTTTATTGAGGCATAGAATGAATTATGGAAAGTTCACATATGAGAACAAGTTATGTAGCACTTGAATAAATCCACCTGACCATCAAACAGTACCAATTCTAAGTAAGATTTCTATTTCTCACTTAATGTATGATCTCATTTAATTTTTTTTTAAAGATTTTATTTATTTATTTGACATAAAGAGAGACAGCGAGAGAGGGAACACAAGCAGGGGTAGTGGGAGAGGGAGAAGAGGCTTCCCGCCGAGCAGGGAGCCCGATGAGGGGCTCAATCCCAGGACCCTGGGATCATGGCCTGAGCCGAAGGCAGTTGCTTAACCACTGAGCCACCCAGGCGCCCCTGATCTCATTTAATTTTAAAGGAAACTATTTTATTGGTCAGGATAATCAGAAAATTGTACATTATAATGCTTGATTTGCAGATTCTTGAAGATCTTCAAACATATTCATTGGAAATTCTAAAGAGATCCCATAATGTAAACAACATACTAATGCCAAAGATTTTAGCTACTATGGATTATCAAAAGTGTGTTTTTGTGTGTATTTGTCGGTGGAGGTGGTTAAACCCGCTATAAGATGGACATCTGATGATAATGCCTTTTCAATAACTTTTTTTTTAAAGATTTTATTTATTTATTTTTTAGAGAGCGAGCGAGAGAGAAACAGCATGAGAGGGGAGAGGGTCAGAGGGAGAAGCAGGCTCCCCGCTGAGCCGAAAGCCCGATGTGGGACTCGACCCCAGGACCCTGGGATCATGACCTGAGCCAAAGGCAGACGCTTAACCATCTGAGTCACCCAGGCGCCCTCAATCAACTTTTTTTATAGCGATGACAATCAGGAATAGATACAGCTCACAGACAATTCCAAACCGGTTCTCTGTAATCATCTACAGTTTATTTTCTTAATAACTGTGAGTCTAGATTAATGTAGATTGGATCACCAGATCTTAGAGTTCCAATAAATGATTGTCTTACCAACCAATAGCCGTGGCATTTCTGAAATAGGCATGACAAATCAAAATATATATATATTTTTTTAAGATTTTATTTATTTGACAGAGAGAGACACAGCGAGAGAGGGAACACAAGCAGGGGGAGTGGGAGAGGGAGAAGCAGGCTTCCCGCTGAGCAGGGAGCCTGATGCAGGGCTCGATCCCAGGACCCTGGGATCATGACCTGAGCCAAAGTCAGACGCTTAACGACTGAGCCACCCAGGCGCCCCCAAAATATATGTTTTAACAATATGGCAGCATCACAGAGTTAAGTTGATTTAAATAAGAGAGAATGTCATAGATCATCTTGTCAAATCCTATAATCACAGTAATGCATCAGATTTGGAAACTTATGAAAACAACTTCATGGTTTTATAGCCTGTCCTTCATAGACAGAAACTGAAATTTCTTTAATCAAGTGAAAAAACTGCAAGTGCTTACATGTATATGGCTTATATTAGGTTAAAAAAATTCTTGCCACCTGTATGTGTTTGTCTACATATTGAATACTCATCTCTACTGATGGACTCTGGCTCAGACACAACATTTAAAGGCATGCATCTCTTTGTGTTGCTTGTCCTTCAGCATGCTGATTCAGCATATCTGGGAATATTGCTTCGGGAATGCATTATTTCTGGAAATATAGTCAGCATGGTCCAGAATGCTGATTCAGCAAACTTATGATGAGCTATGTGGGGAAATGTGAGGATTTATTGCTGCTTTTAAGATGAGGGCCAAATCTTTGGGATGAGGTAAGGTCGATAGTTTGCTTGCTATTAGTCCATTTGCGTGGTGTACTAGAGATATAAGGTATGATAGTTGAGATAAATGTAGTTATAAGCTCTAAAAGAAGCTACCTGGGAAGCAGGTTTCTTATTTTAACTATTAAATACGTTTTATGGCTTAGCTCTTTGTTGTTTTCAATTTCATGTTTAAATAAATCAGAAATTATATTATACTTCTTGGAAATGTGCATATTTCATATTTGACAGCCATTTACAGTCCTAAGTAACCCAACATACATTTTATGTTTCTGATAAAAGGATAAGAGGTTAATTTTACCAATGCCATATTCCCTCAGCAAAGTTGTAGCTATAATTTTGAACCATTAAACATAGAAAATATCTTAGAGATTACGATTTTGTGTGAATGTAATCTGTGGGAATTAAGGAAAAGACCAGTGTGTTCAAGAGAGGTTGAGAAAGCCATAAATAGGATTTGGGTTGGACTTTATGCTGTGTCTTTTGCACCGTATACAATTAATAAGAATTTTCAAATTTGGGCGCCTGGGTGGCTCAGTCGGTTAAGCGACTGCCTTCAGCTCAGGTCATGATCCCAGGGCCCTGGGATCGAGTCCCGCATCGGGCTCCCTGCTCTGCGGGGAGCCTGCTTCTCCCTCTCCCACTCCCCCTGCTTGTGTTCCCTCTCTCGCTGTGTCTCTCTCTGTCAAATAAATAAATAAAATCTTTAAAAAAAAAAAAGAATTTTCAAATTTAATTTCAAAAAAGAAAAAAAAAATCTGGTGTTCCCAAAGTACAACTCACATTATCAAGAACTGCTTAAAAGCAAGTTAAATTAAAATGAAATTAACACCACTAAGAAATATAAACATACAACTGATGAATCACTGAACTTTACCTCTGAAACTAATAATACACTGTATGTTAATTATTTGAATTTAAATTTTAAAAATTTAATTTAATTTAAAAGAAAGAAAGATAAACAACCAAAAGATAGATGATATAGCGCAGGGCATAGTAACTCAGACTACTACCAGATTTAAAACATGTTTAAGAGTCAAATTCAAACACTAGCTTTCCTTGATCAAAAATTAGAATAATTAAGAGTTGTGAAAAGACCAGAGACACCAAAATACACTGGGTAGTCCTGCTTGGAAATTAGAAAACCTGCCAGAGACCTTAGCTGGATGAAATGATGAGCCATTAGTAAGAAAAGGTGAGAAGCTAAATAAGATATATTTTCAAGGACTATCTTGTAGAGCATTGTAAATTAACCCTAGTATGAAGAGCCTGAGGACCTATTTTAACTTTTTGAGTTGAGAAACTAAATGGTAAGTGGAAAGTTAGAAAGCTGATTTGAAGATTTGAAGATAAGATATGAAAATGAATGCTGGAGAAAACCTGAGAATTGTAAATGTTAGGCAAGAAGATTATTTGGAATCTAGTTTAGAGATGACCTTCAATGGTTTTGAGAAATGGGAAGAAAGTGAAGGGTAGCAGAATATCCCTCTTTGGCATAAGGATTATTCTGAGAAACTGCAGACATAGAAGAAACTATGAAAACAGAAGTGACCCTTTTGTAAGGGAACTTCACATTTACAAAGGAAATCTCCGTTTGTAAGCTTATCTCCTTCTCTGTACCAGGAAGAGAAGGATGACTCTAAATCATAAGAGATTCTCATCAATGACAAAGGCAGGACTTAAATCTGTGTAACAACTTTAGCCTTATTTACCAAGCTTTTCCTGGTAACCTCCCATACCTGCCCCCACCCCACTGCCACCATTTTCCTCTTGTCTTTAGCTGAAGGTGGTGTTTAAATTATTGGCTTGGGCCATTCCAGGGAGTTGCTCCATTTCCCTCAGTACCTTCCATGTATACATGAGGTGTATATATGTTAATAAACTCCGGTTCATTTTTCTCTTGTTAATCTGCCTTTTATTACAGGGGATCAAAGCCAAGAACTCAGAAAGGCAGAGAGAAAATGATTTTTCCTCCCCTACAAAAATTAAAAAAAAAAAAAGAGTGATAATCCAATGTGAATAATTAAATTATGTTTTAGGAAAAACTATTCTCATAGTAGCAACTTTTATCCAAAGCATAATATGATCAATACCTTTATATATCCTCTGTTATCATATACTAACAAAGGGAGGAGCATTTCCAATTGTTTTGGGAGAGCTATGGATACAAATGCCACCCTTTCTTCCTATTACCCAACTACTTAGAGAATCATCTAAACAGGTTTTTGCTTTTTTTTTTTTTTTATTATGTTAGGTTAATCACCATATATTACATCATTAGTTTTTGATGCAGTGTTCCATGATTCATTGTTTGCGTATAACACCCAGTACTCCATGCAGAACGTGCCCTCCTTAATACCCATCACCAGGCTAATCCATCCCCCCACCCCCCTCCCCTCTAGAACCCTCAGTTTGTTTTTCAGAGTCCATAGTCTCTCATGGTTCATCCCCCCCTCCGATTTCCCCCCCTTCATTTTTCCCCTCCTGCTATCTTCTTCTTCTTCTTCTTTTTTTTTTCCTAACATATAATGCATTATTTGTTTCAGAGGTACAGGTCTGTGATTCAACAGTCTTACACTGTTTTGTTCTGTTGCAATTATTATCCAACTTAGCACTGAACCTATAATCAGGGGTATATGCTCATCTTGGTCTCTTTGTAAAGACAGGCCCTAATGTTGACTTTCTACATGATTTTAGGACACCCACAATCTTGGGAATTAACTCACACACTGATTTTTATCTCTACCTTTCAATTCTCTAGGACTTGGTTCCATTCTGAATCCTGTATCATATAGCTCAAAGGAAAGGGGCTGTAGGCCCCGTCATTTACGCGTCCTTTCTGCGTAGCATTAGAAGAAGGACCTAACTTCTCTGAACTTCATTTAGAATTTCCACAAAATGTGGATAGTTAATTACATCTCTCCCAAGTTGTGACTAAGCAGACTAATGAGATAACTTCAATCTTGTTCAGAGAAAGCACTGTATTTATGGTAATGATTATGTTTAATACTATGTTGATACTGAATTTGCTAATGGTTTTTATTTTTCCCTTTTTCTGATATATGTGCTGCTTTCATGCATATTTTCCATTTCAGTCTGCATATAGAATTGTTTCCCTAAGTTTCTCCAAGTCAGTACTTAATGGGGCCAGCAAAATCAAGCCCTATATCATGAGGAAGATAATTCCTTTAAAATATTTCACTTCTGCCATTATCTTCTATCTATCTATCTATCTAGCTAGCTAGCTAGCTATCATCTAGCTATCTATCATCTAGCTATCATCTAATCATGTTTCTTCTTTTCTAATTACCTACTAACTCTAATTACTGTACTTCTGAAGCATATAACATATTTATCCATGTCAGAGTCCAGTCAAAAAGTGTAGTTGAGGAGGACTAGCTGATGTTCAAAGTTTAGGAATGGATTTTTTTTTTTTCCTTTGAGGGTGTCATTTATCATCAAACCAAATACTATCTTTCTCAAGGGACTGGATAGAATCTATTTGACCCACCAGTCAGCTGAATAAGATATATAACATTCATTATTTTTGAGACATGTATATCAAATTCTATGCCTTTTAAAGAAAGTTACAATTTTATGGTCATCAAGTGAGAGGGAAGTGATTTCAATTGGACATAAATAGTTGCCCTTATGTGTTTACTGAATAAGAAAACAAAATAGTAAAACATTTTCAAATTCAATGTGTTCAATTAACTTATATTGTTTCATATGGTATAGTCAACAACAAATCACTTCATTTAAAAGGGTAGAAATATTTTGACAAATCTTTAATTCAATCCAAAATAACAATCCTCTGTGCCCTAGGCCAATATAACCAATCTTAACCAGAGAACAAAAGTAATCATAATTATGATCTACTTAGAACTCGGCAACTGCTTAACCAGTTTCTGGCTTGAAATTATTCTTCTAAAATACTTACACTCTTTCAGCACAATTTTGAATATTAAATCCAGATTTCTTTTGGAGGTTTGAAATTGGAACAAATGATAGCATGCATGCAGGGAAATGTGGTGAAATCCTTACTCTGTGGGAAAACAGACTTATGAGAAGTTCAAGTTCCCCTGGAATAAGAACTGCTGAGGGAGACCAAAATGGTGACATAGGAGAACTCAGTCTCCCCACCCACCCAACAAAGACCCTTAATTGGATGACTATTCACAAGAAAAATCAGCTCTGGGAGACCTCTAGAGTTTACTTAGGAAGTTTTGGCAACACAGTGGAACAACAACAACAAATTTATGAGGATAATTACACAAGAAGAGTGAGAAGACAGGTACATTTCTGCCTGCATCATCTCAAGGAAGTGATAGATTTTACACTGAAAACTAAGACTTTGATGAAAGACACTGAGACACAAGCCAATGGAAAGATATTCTATGTTCATGGATCAGAAGAATTAATATTATGAAAATGTCCATAATACAAAAAGCTACGTATAGATTCAGCATAATCCTTATCAAAATTTCAGTGGCATTTTTCACATAGAAAGAAAATCATCTTAAAATTTTTGTGGGTCCACAAAAGATGCCAAACAGCTATGCAATTCTGAGAAAGAACAAAGCTGGAGGCATCATACTTCCTAATTTCAAACTATAGTACAAAGCTATAGTAATCAAAACAGTAGGGTACTTGCATAAACTAGACATATAGACTAATAGAACAGAGTTGAGAACCCAGAAATAAATCCTTGGCTATACATTCAACTAATAATTGACAATCGGAGAATAGTCTCTTCAATAAATGTTGCTGGGAAAACTAGATAACCAAATGCACAAGACTAAAATTGGACCCCTATCTTACACCACTTATAAAAATTAACCCAAAATGAATCAAAGACTTAAACATAAGACTTAAAACAATAAGCCTCCTAGAAGAAGATATAGAGGAAAAGCTCCTTTACATTGGTCTTGACAACAATTTTCTGGATGTGACCTCAAAACCACAAGCAACAAAACCAAAAACCAATAAATAAGGACAACTAAATCAAACTAAAAAGCATCTTCACAGCAAAAGGTACAATCAACAAAATGAAAAGCCAACTTATGGAAAGGGAGAAAATATTTGCAAATCACATATCTATCTTATAAGGGATTAATATCCAAAATACATAAAGAATTCATACAATGCAATAGCAAACAAACAAATAAATGAACAAACAAAAACATGATTTAAAAATGGGAAGAGGAAATGAGTAGACATTTTTACAAAGAAGACATACAAATGACCAACAGTTGTATGAAAAGGTGCTGGACATCACTAGTCATCAGTAAAATGCAAATCAAAAACCACAATGAGATATCACCTCACATCTGTTTGGTTATCATCAAAAAGACAAGAAAGAACAAGTATTGGTGAGGATGTGGAAAAAAGAGAACCATCTGCACTGTTGGTGGGGATGTAAATTGGTGCAGCCACTATGGAAAATAGTATGGAGTTTTCTCAAAAATTGAAAACAGAATTTCTATATCATCTAGCAATTCTACCTACGGGTACATATCCAGAGGAAATGAAAACAGGATATTGAAGAGATACCAATACTGTCATCTTCACTGAAGCTTTATTCACAAACCAAGATATGGAAACAACCTTAGTGTCTGTCTATGGATGAATGGATAAAGAAGACGTGAGATACACACACACACACAAACACACACACACACACACACACTATTACTCAGCCAACAAAAAGAATGAGATTGTGCCATCTGGGACAACATAAATGGATAGAAGGACTTAGAGGGTATTACGCTAAGTGAAAGATGTCAGAGAAAGACAAATACTATATAATGTCACTTATATGTGAAATCTAAATAAGCCAAACTTGTAGAAACAAAGGGTTATCAGGGGTAGGGGGGTGGGTAAATGGGAGGATATTGGCCAAAGGCTGTAGACTTCCACTTATAAATAAGTTCTGGAGATCTAATGTACACCATGATGATTATAATTAATAATACTGTATTATACAATTGAAAGTTACAAAGAACATAAATCTTAAATACTCGTACCACAGAAGAAGAAATGGTAGTTATCTGATGAGTTGTAGGTACCAGCTAAAGCTCTGGTGGTAATTATTTGGCAACACAGATGTGTATCAAATCAACACATTGTACACCTTAAACTTACACAAAGTAATATGTCAATTATATCTCAATAAACCTGAAAAAAATTAAAACTCTCATTTAGAAATTTTTTAAAAAGTGTTAAGCCTGAGCAAAAGAAAGTCACCTATGGAAGTATGCTGACCACTTAGGTCTCAACAGGAAAACTATTAGGTTAGTAAATTATCATAGTGTAAAGTCTTCTTATTCTAAGCCTTTCTGATAATTGTGTCAGAGTTTGATTCATCGATGCTCCTACACTAGCAAAGCTAACTACCTACCTGTGCAAAATATATTCATATGACAGAATTTCCATCAGTACGAATTATGTGATGGTGAATTTGTTATTTTTCCCTTCCGGCTTTAAAAGCAGAATAACTCCTGACAATATGCACCAGATATGGATAGGAAGATTTCGAAGACAAGCCCTAATTTTAAGTCCAAGGAATGGGAAGGGGCATCCCCATGGGGCAGAGCTAGTGAGAGAAATCCCCGCCCCCTTTTTCTCTTTTGCCTGGCCCTTCCCCCAATCCTGCGAGGGCACAAAGAGGGGCACTCTGCAGGCACCAGAAATACCAAAATACATGAATGCTTGTCTCTGACCAGAGGAACTGTGATCCCAAAAGTTTGGGGTGATCCATGTTTTGTTTTGTTTCGTTTTTACTCTCTTCATCCTCTTGCCACTAGGCACAGCCAAATTCAGTCTCAGGAACCCCACCACAGAATGGTGAGAATAAAGCCCTGGCTTACTACCCAGAGGACCAGAAATCTGAAGAATGTTGGGGAGATCAAAGAAAGGAGGGAGGTTGAAAATGGGATCCACCTCAGGACATATGAGGGAATATCTAAAAGCAGAAATAAGGTCTATTAAAGCAGAAAAAAATAAATAAACAAAACAACAAAACAAAACACTTTTCTATATAAGTCATTACAGAACTGGGGAAAACTGGCTTTTTAAGTGCCTTTAAAAAAGTTTTGTGCTAAAAGATGGTTATTAAAATACAAATACTTTGAAGAAGAAACTAAATTTTTGTAACATACTTCCATTAGATAGAAAAATCCACTCTTTTATATAAGAAGGCACTGTGATTTGGGAAAATACATAAATTTGTGAAGTACAAAATCTGAATTCTGGTCCCATTATTATTGCTAACTAATTATGTGGCCCTGGACAAGTCAGTTATCCCCAGTAAGTGTTGTTTCTCTTTACATAAAAAAATATAAAGTTTATAATAAATATAATTGTTAAAAAATTATTGGATAATACTAACAATGAGAATGCAAAGCACAACAATCACCTTCCCATATAAATATTCAAACACCTATATACCTCCCAGGAATGGTTACACTTATCCTTAATGATTCTTGATTTTTTATTATAATTGGATAGCATTTTCATATGTATTAACCCATTTTATTCAAATGTAGCTCCAGGGAGATAGGCAAAAATAATGTCACATTTGCATATTATCTTTGAATTTATGTAGTGCCAATTCATGATTTCATTATAGTCTTATCACTGCCCAGTAAAATAGACAGGGGAAATATTATTCCCATATTTTACAACTGAGGATACTGAGGGTCAAATAGTTCAATTGAATGATATGTCCACGGCCACACTTTCTAACATGAAACAAAACTAAAGACAATCCTTTGGCAGTGTCAAGTGCTCTTTCTTCATGGCATGCTATTCGATTTTGAAAGATAAAATAATCTACCGGAGGTTTTACTAATTCTCAGATATGAGTGGGATTCATGTGCCCTGCCTGCTAGCCAAGCACCCTTCTTAGTTTCTAATACAATCTGATTTCTCTGTCATGTAATCACATGACCAGAAGCAAATCATAGTATCTTTTAAAGCCTTACATTGTAATCCTATAGAGTAGGAACACTAATAGCAGTCTTGCAGGATTCTTACAAAAAATAGTGTTAATGTGAGGAAGATACCTATTACAGTGTCTCACATAGAGGCACCGTCCTATAATGAATAATATCATTTAATTGTTAGAGGGGCTGTTTTGTATTACTTTCATGGATGTTGAGACAATAAATAGTCCCTGGCATTCTGCTTCTTGGGTACATTCTATCAACACTGCTCTTTGATCACCTACTCAGATAAACGTGGTCCCTTGTAGATACGTATCTATAAACTGAGACCCAGTTCTTTTGTGTCCTAGCTTGGTGTGAAGTTCCCAAGGATTTCTTGTGAGAAATAACCTCTGTTGGAGAATCAGAGACATATCAGTGCTCTCAGACGCAGTCTAGCCACTGCCATGATCCAATATGCTCTGCTATTTGCCTTGAATATGGACTACCTGCAGATTTCCTAATGTGAGCCTGACTGCTATTTCATTTTGGCCTGTGTGGGGTAAAAGACTGCGGAGTCAGATAGACACAGGATCAAACGTTAGCTCTGCAATGCAATAACTTTGTAATCTTGGGTATATTACTTAATTTATCTGTTTTTCAGACTCTTTTTCTTTCAAATAAGTTACATAATAATACCTTCTTTAAAAGGTATGCTAGGATGAAATTCAATGAGACAACGTGTGTAGAACTCCTGTCACATCATGAGCACTAGGGACATCTTTATTTCATGACCTTTCTTCTCCCTTTGATCACTGGGTGGTTTCTTTTTTGGTTTTGTTTTTCTGGGTCTCTGCAGACTTCTGTGTGTTCCTAAATCTGATAACTTTGTTGTCCTTAGGTTGCAAAGCCTGCCAGGATACTTCTAATCTCTGTGGTTATGAACAAGAACATTTATAGCATTGAGAGATTACTAAATACCAGGCAGGGCAATAATTTCATGGCATGCATCCAGTTTTTAAATACTCATTACAACCACTTAGGTATGGACTGTTGTTATTCTATTGCATGAGGAAATGAAAACTTAGAAAGTTAAATAAAATGGTAAAGTTTACATAATAAATAAATGGCAGAGCCCGGATTCAACCGTATCTGTGTCTGAGTAAAAACATCTGTGCATTAAACTACCAAGCTAAGTGATTTTCTCTAGTAAATAAGAACATTATACTGCACTCCTCAAATTCTGGAACCTGCACAGGGACCCCTAATGACACTTAAGGTCCTATGCTCAGGACCGCACTTCACTTTAACATAATAGCTAGGTGACACAATCCTAAAGATGCAGCCTACAGAGCTTCCTAAATTTGAAAAGAGAAACAGGGTGAACTTGACATGACCAACTACCATATGGAAATGATTAATGATGATGGTGATGAAAGAAAGATGAGATAGAAGGAAGATGTCTAGTAGTTCTTACCTGGAACTCATCACATCACATATTTTGAAAAGTCATTTCTTAGCTATTTCAAAACATCCATAGAACAGCATTAGCTAGAAACACAGAGACAATCTCACAACAAATGTGTCATGATGGTTTTGTTAGTCGAGACTCCTAAATTGCTTGATTTCATGCATTTGTCATAGGCACTGGGGATGTATCCTCTTCTGATGTGCAAACATCTAATTGTTCTCTAACATCCGATACAACAATAATTTGTTGTCTTTCTGTCATTTTGCAGTTTAATTCCAAAATAAGCCAACAGTGAAGCATCATCCCAGTTCCCTGCAATTTGAAGAAGCAAAGCAGTTGTGTTTTAGTACAAGGAAAGCAAGATGAAGCAGGAGTTTTGTAAACTGAAAGTTAATAGAAAGAAAAAAGTATGTGTAGTGGGTGTGCAGGGGTGGGATTGGACATTGTTAGAAATTATATAACTGATGTTCCTTTGCAAACCATTTACATTTGATCTGTTCAGTATATTAAATAATAATAAGATTATTTTGAAACTCTAAAGTTAAATATCAGGACTAAACTATATAGTAGTCAGTAATGTATTAATTAAGACCCTGAATAAAGCAACATAATGTGTATATTGCTTTATTTATTTTTTTAAAGATTTTATTTATTTGAGAGAGAAAGAGCACAGAAGGGGGGGTGGACAGAGGGGGAGGGAGAAGCAGACTCTCCACTGAGCAGGGAGCCCTACATGGGGCTCCATCCCAGGATCCAGGATCATGACTTGAGCTAAAGGCAGATGCTTAACCAACTGAGCCACACAGGCACCCTGTATATTGCTTTAAATTTCACAAACTACTGCTTTATTTTATTCATTTGTATAACCTTGGTAACTGGTCCTAATAGTCTCAGAAAAATGTTTCTTGAATAAATACAAGAAACTTTTCACAAATTATTCTACTTATTTTTATAATAACCCTGTGAAGTGGGCATTATTACCATTTCCTGGATTGTCAGATGAGTGACGTGGTCTGATTGAGATAATGAGAGTTGTTCAGGTCACCCAGTGGCAGATGAGAGCTTGAATATACTAAGTTCTCCAACTTCAAAAGCCAGATTTTGTCCACTGCGCTTTGTAGCTTCTTTCTGGAGAGAATATGACCTAATCTGTAACATGTTAGACTTCATAACTAAAATCCATGTAAAAGCAGCCTTATTTTTCCATTCTAGAATTTCAGAATGAAATATAATTTACAGATACATTTATCTTGTTTTATATTGACTATTTACAATATCTAATATGCTTCTTTTTGTTCTTTGACTTTATTTTTTCCTATTGGTTTTCAGACAAAACCTTGGGAATACCTAAGGGAGCAAGTTGGCTAAGCACAGGATGTAATATCCTTTGCAGTTATGATCTGGATAAGTAGACTTATCTCTGGAAACTCACTTAGGAGGAAAGGATTAAGTTAAGTATTTATACCTAATCTTCCTTTGTGATGCCCAAAAGAAAATGTGAAAGTTGGTACATGTTATTTTAACGTATGCAAAAATCTTTGAAATAACATTCAGTAGGCGCTCCATTATAATTCAGGTGCAGTAAATCCACTCTATTTCATGGAAGTCATATTTTCTGATCCAAGAAATTACTGCAAGTTCCAAACATCATACAGTAAGTTTTTAATAAATACAAGACATTGTTCAAGGATGCAGGTACCATGAAAATAGTCAAATTGTGTGGCTTAGGAGATCACCAACATAGAAAGCCAGGGTCTCTAGTTACACTAATGCAAGATGCTTGAGGAAATTGAGTGGAAAAAATAATTTCTGTGAGTATATCTGCAATTAGGATGTTGGAATTTTTGGTCAAAGTAAAGAGTAGTCGGTGAAAATAATCATTGTGCCTCTGCACCACCCTTGAATTTCTACTTACTCAAAATTTCTCCCATCAGGGTTTTCTGTATCATGCTGTCTTACATAAACAAGGACAGGCCAAGTGCCCAATTATCTCTCTTCTTTTGTTTAGATTGATCTTACCAAAAGTGTTTTGCTTTAAAGATAAAGATAGCACAGATATCTTTTTCTTTTCTTTTCTTTTTTTACTCTAACATGTGCTGGAATCCACTCCACAGCACCCTTGGAGAGTTGTTGCACAGACTTTGCTTACATATAACTTGGCAGAAAATATCTTTAGGATAAGAAGTGGTTCATAGGAAGTTTTGCTTTTACTGAATATGTGGTCTCTCTGAAATTTCTGCCTATTTGTCTTGAAGGTTCAGGACATACTACTGCAAAATATGCTGCATATTGATTATTTTGAATTGAAGGCATTTAAAAAACCAGCAAATTCAGAGAGAGGCTTTCTCTGAACCCTCCTTATTTGCCTAGAGATAGCTCTTCCAAATTAAAGTCAATTGTCATCTCTTCCCCTCCCTGGGAGTCTCATCAACTAGAGAAGATTGACTCTTACCACAGGACAGGAGACCAGAAATCAATACCACACCCAGAAAAACTGTCACAAACTGTCACATCACCCATCTGGTTTTCTAGAGGCACATTCATCTTTCCTAAAAACCATTTATTCTCCTCTAAATTCCTTACATTCCCACTCCCCTTCCCTTATGAACTCTACATATAAGCTCCAAATTTCACTGCTTTTTTGGGTTATCACTTTTTTTTCCTATGATGCACCCATGCAAGTAATATTAAAAATTAATAAAGTTATATAACTTTTCTCCTGTTTGTCTGTTTTTAGTTCATTTCTTAGACCCAGCTATTGAACCTAGGAAGGTAAAGGAAAATTTTTTTTCCCATTCCTGCAGTCCTAATTCCATTCTTCTAAGAACACAGAAATATTTTTTTCTTTTTTTCTCTCATGGGATGACCAGATAAGGAAAAAAAACATACACCCAAAGTGACTAATACTTGTAAAAACACTTGGAATATTACTTGGAACATAGTAAGAACCTAATAAAAGTTAACTATTATTATGACTAATTGCCTGTTGGGGCAAGCTATAAAATATTCCTAAGCCCCAGGTTCTTCCATTGTAAAGCAAAGATTCATTTATTATTAATTCCAGAAAAACTTGGAACCTAATATGGATGAACCCTTATGTGGGGAGTTGGATGATCCTAATAGCTATATCACATTGATTTTAGAAGTATCGAGTAAGGTGATGAATATTAGGTGCTCATTTGTACTTACCTACTTGTTGGTAAGTACACAATAAATGTTGGTTGGTAATTAGAAGTGGTAGTGGGTGGTGGTGGTCAGGGAAAAAATAAGTAATTGCTGGGATATGAATTCTAGATAAAGAATTACCAAAAACCCCAAGGTTAAAGCAGAGATTGAGGGAAAAAAATCCAAGAAAGGGCAAAGGACAACTGTGGAACTACAAAGAACATGCAAGAACTGACTGGTCCCCAAGGGGAGGATGAACATATCATACTGAACTTCCCAGCTTTAGGTAGCAATTTAGGCCAGAAATCCAGAAAAGAACCAAGAAGGACATGGAGATGATAGGAATCAAACATTCCTAAAGGGAAAGAGCAAAACTGGAGACAGAATGTAGTTGAAAACATCCAAGTACATAAGCAAAACAAACAAACAAAAAGCTAATGATATGAAAAA
The DNA here is from genome assembly GCF_011800145.1 of Mirounga leonina. Classification (NCBI taxonomy): domain Eukaryota; kingdom Metazoa; phylum Chordata; class Mammalia; order Carnivora; family Phocidae; genus Mirounga; species Mirounga leonina. Next base: position 97,772,101 of record NW_023270377.1, on the reverse strand, counting down.
TTTCATCAAAATAATGCAGTGGGTGTTGGTGAGAACTGAGTTCCCGACATTCAAAGGATAAAAGGGCTGATGACAAATTCCAGAGACTCTCCCAGGCAGTCAGGACCCTTGGGATTAGACGCCAGAATGAGGGCCTATCTTGAAACACCAGAAACAAAGGCAAATACCAGATGGCTTGCATAACAGCAAGGCTTACCTGTTGCAGGGGCAGAATGCTATGGAAGTACGCCTTCTTATATTCCTGATGACCAAAGGCAGAAACAAGGACTAAGATCTACAAATGAGAGGTAATTATTGCAACTTCTGGTGTTAGAAAAATCTAGGGGAAGGAATTAGTAAAACCAATGCAGAGTCAAGGACCAGGTTCAAGGTGAAGCAAGAGAATGGAAATGTTAATTTAGCACTACCTGTGAGATTGACTCAGGTTTTATTCTTGTTGCCATCTTATCTTGGTGTCTCCTCTTGGTGTAGTCATCAACCCCATTAATCCTAGAACTCTGTTAAGGCATCTGTCTCCTCCGCAGTGCTTAGTATAAAGCACACTTGGACAACAGAGAAAGGGATGCATGAACAAGACAGAGGGCGGGAGGAGGGGGAGGGTCTCTCTAGCTTCCTCTACATGTGTTGAATGGATGAACGAACCAAGCAGGGAGAGTGGGGAAGTGCTTTTAGAAATAACCCCTTGTCTAATGGCAAGAGCCCCGGATTTGGAAACAATTAACCATGATGTTTATCTGAGTTCTGGCAGAAGTACTTATTTAAACTTTTTTTTTCTCATTAGAGGATAATATTGAATTAGATGTTATTTACTCTATAAACATATGCTGTCATATACATGTGAAGTCCTAAAATCTCTCATCCATACAAAAAGTCTCTTAATAGCTTATACCTTAGATGATTTTAATTACAAAACTTTTTTAAATGAAAAAGAAGAACATAAGTGACTTTCCCATCACAGGAGCACAATTATAATCTCTTTATAAGGCTAGCATCTAGGGACAGATGTAACATCTGTGATATAGATTCATTGTGCAATATTTATTAGCCTCCAAAAGGTGGTGATAGATAGTCACATACTCACTTAGAAAATGTCAAATCCTATCTCAGAAAACTTTTAGAAAATTGTTTATTATTATATCTTAATATTAGCCATTCAATATACTCATCAAAAGAAAGTTGGCTATCTCACACACACACACACACACACACACACATCTCAAAAAGAAAAAAAAGTTAAAAATGTTTTCATTGAAACTCCATTTCCTTTTAACTTTTATACAATGCAAAATTGGGGTACAAGGCCCATAGGCCTAGTTAATCAAGTCTCATGTCCTAGAAGAATCTCTCTATCTCGCCTTCATTTTCTGAATGCTGGTCAGTCTCAACTCCACTAACACAGAGTGGGAGCCTGAGGCTTCTCTAATCATGGTGTCTCTCATGTGCCAAAGTGTATGCATGCATCTCTGTTGGCACCATTATGTGGTACCTGCTAACAGGTACCAGACAACTTAGCCATGGTGTAAGGCAATTACCTTTTAGTGGGAGGAATATAGATGTATCAGAATGATTGGCAAACACTCACATTCTTCTTGGTTTTTAAATTTCTGTTATCCCTCTTGCTTTGGGCAATTTGAGGCCCTAGGCCCATGATCGACATATGGCTTAGGCCTAGTGGGACACAGCCATGTGTACCATAGAGAGAGTCAGCCTCACGTAAGGAAAAGGGGAAGAGAATGGTCTTGACCTCTGTGTGATCCAACCTGGCACATCAGAATAGTAGAGTCCAGGTGTTCAAAGCTAAACACCGGATAAACTTTATTGTGGTATGCTATGAGGCATATGTATTTCTCTGAAACCTGAAGCAAAGAAATTGGGGATATATGGGACTATTGAAATCATTGTTTTCATCAAAGGACATTCTTGGAAATAGAACTGTCAATATTTTGTGCTCTTAATTTTAATTTTTTTTTCTCTGAGACTCAAATGGAAATCTTCCCCAGCTTGATCCTGCAATCACTGCTTGAGACTTTTTACAAAGGGTAACTAATGTGACATTACTCTGTCTTCAAGTTTTAACTCACAAAGTAAGGGCCCACTTGATTCCAGAGGTTGAGATAAAACAAAACAAAACAAAACAAAAAACAACACAGCAATTCCTTTAAAAATGTAATTTTAACTTCATTTGATCATGAAAGGGAAAATAGTTGCTACTGGAGTCAGGAAATAAAGCAGTGCTATTGAAAATTTTTATTTTTGTTTATTTCAAGTAAAGGAATAAGGGCAGTGAAGTTCCCCTCTGACAATGGCACTGTGATTTGGCTTCACACAGACTCATTCCATGCTGGGTTTCTGACAGTTTGACAGATTCGGAATCTTCCTTGAAAATCTGAACCTGTAGAAAACGTTTTGATGGCATGGTTACATTCCTTCTCTGGGGAACATCATTCCTTTCAGGCAGCTCCTGCTGGTGACCTAATAGAGGTGTTTCTGTATCATAGGTGTTTCTGCAGGGTAACTGAGATATAGTGGCATATGGGTGAATTTTACAGAGGGCTCCAGAGGACGGTAGGACACCACACATTCTGGAATCATGAGCTGAGCTGGGTGACATTCTAAATCAAGAGAACTAAATCCCCATGAAGGCAGATCATAGTAAAGGCCATGACCCTTGTAACTGAATCAATAGTATCACACAAACCAAACATATTTTGTCCCAGTGCTGGTTGGCTGATACATACACATTTTCTGGAATGATCTAGACAATGAAACGTGTGAAAGATGGTTTTGACTTGTAATCCCCTATAGGACTAGAATAAAAAAGAGAACACCCAGAGGTGGTCCCTTTTGCCAGTTCTGATCACATCTTACTAAAATAAATTATTTAACTATTTCTAAAATAAACTAATTCCTTTTGGACAGGATGTTTGTTTCATCACTCTACACAATAGACATCCATGAGATTGTCATTTTAGTGATCAGGAAACAGAAAATAAAACATAAAATAATTCAAGATGAGAAATAAAGTATTTACAGGATGGGAATATAAATTATTGTTTGATAGATGATGGAGATAAATAGTTCACTGTGGGAAAAAAAAATTGAGTTGTATACTTTCCTCATGTGAAACTGGATTTTAACTAAATGAAAGACTTAGATGAAATACTCTGGCATTAAAACATAACCAGAAAGAAGGGTGAATATTTGATTTTGGGGACAGAAAAACTTCAAGGATGTTCTATGCATTAACAGAAACCACAGTGAAAAAAGTAATAAATTTGCACAAAAATAAAAATTGTAACAACAAGTAATAAAGGATAAAATAGAAAAATCATACAATATACATGTAAGGTAAAGGTTAATAATCCCCATTTATAAGGAAACTTTGTAAAGTAGGTAAAGCAAATATGTCAGTGGAAAAATAGGCAAAGGGGACATACTGTTTTTTTTAAAGATTTTATTTATTTATTTGAGAGAGAGACAGAGACAGAGCATGAGCAGCGGGGAGGAGGCGGAGAGGGAGAAGCAGGCTCCCTGCTGAACAGGGAGTCCAACATGGGGCTTGATCCCAAGACCCTGAGATCATGACCTGAGCTGAAGGCAGATGCTTCACCAACTGAGCCACCCAGGCATCTCCAAAGGGGCATAATTTTTAAAAGAAATATAAATGGTCAATGATCATGTTTTTAAAAATGTAATCTCTGTAGTAATCAAATAAATGCAATTTTAAATAAAATGTATCATTACCTAGTAAACTAGAAAAAAATAGTTGAAACACAAAATATCCAGTGGCACTAAGAACACAATGAAATAGGTTATTTAATACATAGCTGGTGGGAATAGACCTTTCTCAGAGGCATTTTCCTATTTTATCAATTAAGAATTGAATTGTCCATAGCAAAAGCTCAAATAAATAAAATCTTAATAAAAAAAAAGTTTTTACTGATAGGTCTAAAAAAATAGTAAACTAGAAACAATATAATTTTTCAGTAATAGTAGAATGGTTAATTTAATCATGCTATTCTCATATTATTCATGTACTAAAATAAGGCTTATAAATATTTCAGCAAATAAAGCTAACAAACTGTATAATATTGTGGGAAAAAAACCCTTAAATCTCTCTCTCTACCTGTAGATATTTATACACACACTAAATGCTTCATATAAAGTGTTAACAGTGCTTATTACTGATTTGTGAGATTATAGCAGTTTTTATTTACTTTTTTCCTTATTTATGTTTTCTGAATTTCGTACAAGGGTTGTATTATTTCAGTGTTGAAAATAAATGTATTTGATAAATGATAAATATATTCATAATGAAAAATAGTCAATATTTGTAGCAGGTCAAGTTCATTGGGAATTTCAGACAAGGGTGGGAATGTAAATTGGCCGTTTTTTGTGGAAGCATGTTTGAGAATATTTATCTGTATCTTTAAATGTCATCCCTCTTACTTTCCTGAGAAACTATTATTCTGTTTTTTGGCATCCTCTAGTGGTAGGATCAGTTTTGCCCTCTCAGACGAATGGCGCTTGCTTTAAGCTGGGCAACTTCCAAGTATCAAATATGCTATGTACGACTTGCTATTCTATTGTAAAACAATTAAAATTAATGTGGTGTGAAGTAGATATATTTTAATTATTTGTGATAGGGAAAATACAATGTGTTGAAAAGCCTATGTGTTACAAAAACATACTTAACAGTGAAATTGTACTTGATCAATTACAAAATCTATTTGAAAATGGTAAATATATATATATGGCAAAGTCGTTAGGTGGGGAGATTATATCAAAATGCTTAAGTGAATTTTTTAAATAAAAATAACTGATGTAGGAGTGATAAGTCAAGATCAAGAGAAATTTTTATTTTATTTAAATATAAAGAAATAATCAGACTAAATAATATATATGGACTATACCTTACAAGACTTTTTCAAATTACATTTAGATTTTTAATACTTTTTTTGCAAAAATATAAATATAAAACCATTAAAATTTAAAGAGTATGTCTTGCTTGGTAAGAAGAGTATGTCTTGGTCTGGAAGACAATATGAGACTCAGTAATGATACTAACAAGGATGTTATGTGATTTTAACATTCCTGGGTTGTTTCTGGAAGAAATTGTTTCAAAGGGCAATTATTGAGATTCTATAGGAAAAAATATGAGCATAAAATAAAATGGATCAAGTCCATTTGCTTACAAGAATCATGGGCATAATGTCCACCTATCTTTTCTCTCTCTCTGGCAGAGACTTAACCAGAGTACCTGAATGAAATGTTTGTTAATACAAATTATCTCTCATGTTTTGCTTATTACCATCCTTAATTAAAAAAAAATAGTGTTCAAGAGTCAATACCCCATAAATGTACCAGAATGTATTAGTTTTTCAGCTGAGAGACAATGCTTCCTAAACCTATGGAAAAAAAAAAATTTTTTTTTTTTTCATTTGATTGCTCTTACTAACTCCCTAGGGACCCTGAGGTCTGTGGCACAGACCTGTTGCAAACCACACCCTGGCCCTACCCACCCCTTTTAAATACTCAATTATCACTCTCAAGTATGACTTGAAGGCCTGTTATAATCCAACAGATTTAGCAATCCAACAAATGAATTTGGGCTCAGTGGTTATTAGCAATAGGAACCTAAAGGTTCTGGGTTCTAGTAGGAACATGATAGCAGCTAGAGCCCAGATCTCCTTGCTCCTTCCAAAACTCTGAAACAACAAGAGGAATAAATGAGAGCCCCACAACTTACACCTTCACTGATACCAGAGGGGAGAGAAATTGAAGAAGTCACAGAAACCCAATTATGTATAAATTAGGGGAAATCCCCCCAAACCAGTAGCATTGGAGAGGGAAACCACAATACAGTGGACTCATCGTGGGGTGGCAGATACAATGGGGACAATCCAGATGTGATGAGGGGAGCTGAAGAAAGCAGGACTTAAAGAAACCAGAGAGGGAGACAAACCATAAGAGACTCTTAATCATAGGAAACAAACTGAGGGTTGCTGGAGGGGAGGGAGGTGGGGGGATAGGGTAACTGAGTGATGGACATTGGGGAGCGTATGTGTTGTAATGAGCACTGAATATTATATAAGACTGATGAATCACAGACCTGTACCCCTGAAACAAATAATACATTATATGTTAATTAATTGAATTTAAATTTTTAAAAAATACAAAAAAAAAAAAAAAACCCACAGCAAACACGCGTCGGTCAGGAGAGGTCCTATCCTGGATGAGCAATACCGTGGGCATATCTAAGCAGAAAAAGGAATATCCATGGGTGCTGGAAAAAGTAGAGAAGAAAAGAGGAGAAAAAGTTTATGAAAAACAATTTTGATAGTGTCAGAGCTCAAAGAAATGTCCATCCCACTGTGCCAACAGCAGAGGCAGCCCTTGAGGAGAGAAACTAGACTCTAAAGGACATTTTGGTGACATTGGGGAAATTTGCTTATAGTCCTGAGTATAATAGATGGAAGAGTGGAGATCATTCACTGAAGAAAGCATGTTATGAAACAGCAAGTATAATGTAATTTCATCTTGGTGAAAAGAAATATGTACGCATATATAAGCATAAAAAAGGTCTGAGAGGATATAACAAAAGGTAAAAAAAAAAGTGAGTCTGCTGGTGATGGAAATATGGGGTTTTCTTACTTTTTAATGGTCTATGTTCTCAAAGTTTATGCAAAGCTGAACTTATGTTTTTAATAAAAACATTTTATTAAATACAAAATATTCTCATTCCCATATGATGCATTAGCCTATGAAGAGACTGTTTCAATTATCCAAAGTGGTGACTAATGCCATAGAAAGCTATATGAAGATTATTTTGAGAGGATTTTGAGAGCAGGCATTTAGATGTGTATGAAATCACAGTTCACAGATAATAATAAAAAAAAAAAAGCTAACAAAAAATACAGAAAAACCCACAAAATACCTACAGCCGGCTCCAACTATAGTTTTCTTTATGGATCTTTAAAGCATGAAGGGTTCCTGGGACATTTTTGCTGAGAATGCCATCAAGTGCCAGAGGTTTGTCTGCATGCTTTTATTATGTCTTTGAAGACCAAGTTGCAAGAAAGGTAAATCCTGACACCCTCAGAATGGTGACAAATCATGAAATATTCAGAATCCAGACATCTTACCGGTACCTCCTCAATCTCCTTAACACTTTATGTTGGTTTTTAGGACTCTGCCTCTGGACAACTTTCTGTTAATGGGAAGGAAATATCTGAACTTTCTGATTGCAAAAGCAATAGAAAAGAAATGCTTTCATTGACTTTTCCTCTTTGGACTGTTTCTGTCCATCTGCTTGTGTTATTGTATTCCTTTATTTATATTAATTTGTGTTTGAAAAGCTTGTTAAACATGCATCTGGAATAACCAAGTTGATAGCAACACATAGTTTTATCTGCTCCTCTAAATAAAACACCTCAAAAATGTAATTTTATAAAGTAAGTCAGCACATGTCTTGGCCTTTAGAAAGAATGTAAATGTCCATCTTGATGCTTGAATTTTCCAAACTAATATACGAACCTCCCATAAATAATAAATTTATGTTAGTGGTTTCCTCAGATCTCTATCTTTGAAAAGGGAGACATTTTTCTGCTTTCTACTGTTCCAGAAGCGTATATCCTAAACTTCTCTTTTTGGAGAAAAATGCTCTCAAGAGCATTTTCACGGTTCAGTTATGATGCCTGAAAATCAGCAGACAGTATCTTCCAAGTAAAGTGTTTGCTACCAAGTTTGAGACATCTACAACGAAGGCAAAGGGTTCTATTTTTATTTAGACAAGCTTTTAGTATAAAGAATCCTGATGATTTTAGGGATAATGAAATTATATATGTAATATGTATGCATTCATATATATTTCTATTTATGCATTTGTAAAGTCACTATAACTTTTACAATTTAAATTTAAACTTATAAATCTTAATTGTGCATGCCCTACTATCTTATTTCCAGGATATGATATGAGACATAGCCAAATATTTGCATACAATAATGTTTACCACAACATTTTGACTATAAATTTGAAACCGAGAATCTTCATTGAGCATTTTTTATAATAATGAAAATAAGAAACAAATCAAATATCCACTGCTCAGGGAGTAGTTAAATAAATCTTGGTACTTCTGTAGGAAGAAACTATCGCCAGTGAAGAAAATAAGAAATATATATCAGTGTTTCTCAACAAGAGGGTGATTTTTGTCCCCAAAGGACATTGGTAATGTCTGGGAACATTATTGGTTGTTGCAGGTGGGGAATGGAAATCCTGCTACTGGTGCCTAGTGGGTAGAGCCCAGAGGTGCTATCAGATATCCTATAGTACACGGGACAGTCTCCAACAGCAAAGAATGATCCCACCCAAATGGCCAGTAGCATCAGGGTTGAAAAAACTTGATCTATGTATACTGACAGAGAAGATGTGCACCTTACATATTTAGTTAAATGAAAGCAAAGAGCAAACCGGTACATTTTATAAGATCCCATATCAGAAGTTATAAAATCACAATAAACCTATAATCTCTGTGAAGATAAAAATGAGACATTCTAAGCACTATGCAAAGTATTTTATAGGTATGATCTTTTTGGCCGTTCATAACAACCCCATGAGATGTGTGTCATTTCACAAATTGACCTCCACACTCAGAGGGCAGAGAGAGATGGAAGACAAGCAGACCACTCCAGATTGGCGGGTGGCAGGTTTAATAAGCAAGGAATTTGGGAGGATGCCTGGGTGGCCCAGTTGGTTAAGCGTCTGCCTTCGGCCCGGGTCATGATCCCAGGGTCCTGGGATGGAGTCCTGCATGGGGAGACTCCTCCCTCTGCCTGCCTCTAACAAATAAATAAATAAAATGTTTTAAAAAAATAAGCAAGGGAATTTGCATATGAGGCTTGTTTTGGATGGCTGCAAGACAAGTAGATCCCCCACACCTGCTTGCCAAATCTTAAAAGTTTTAAGAGACTTTAACTGGATTCAGTCATGTATACTGTCCAGATGGTCTTAGCAACGAGTTGCTCTCTCCAGGCTGTGTCCTTGAAATGGCTGCTAGCTTGGGACTAGTAGATAGGGCGTACATCTAAGGACAAGAAGGGGGTGAGGAGCCTCGGATGGCCCAGATCCAGCTGGCAGGTCAACCAGTGGTCTCGTCCTCTCCATGACCTCCCCCAACTGTATATTTACTAATTAACTTCACATAAGGAAACTATTTTAAAACTAGCCTAAGGGCACTAAGTGATGAACTGGACTTAGATCTGAACAGGAGGAAGAATTTACAGCAAATGGTTAATAAGTGTTATCTCTGAAGGGTGTATTATAGGAAGTATTCAGTTTTTAGAAATTTGATTTTTTAATTTCTTTTTTATCACATGAGCATATTAAAAAATAAGGTAATATCAAAAGGCATCTAATGGAAAAAAGGGATCATTTTTCTCACTCCTTACTCCTCCCATCTCTATGCCCCACCCCTACAAGCCACCATTTTTAACCCGTGTAGTTACTTCTGTTGTATTTACTTCCATATTCCCAAATAATAAGATCATAGCTTTATCTATGGGATTTCTACTATAGAATATTAGGACTGAGCTCCATGCACCCTTCCACAAATAATAAATACCCATCTCTTGGCCTTCCACTATTGCTATATTACAGTTTTCATTAAATCAATATTACTGTCTTTATCATACCACTATATTAATGTTACAGCTGAAATTTACTTTGATTAACTTTGTCTTTTTCCTCAAGTTAATAATTAAGTAATTATATTGTTGGCTGCCTATTCTTTTTAATTATCACTAATTTATCTCCAGGCTCTCAACTAAAATGTTCACCCTAATATCATTAAGTACACCAGGCAAATTATCAGCACCATTTGTCTGTTTTCCTTGAAAACTTCTATCCTTAGGTTCTCTCTTGTCTTTTCCTCCAGAGGGTACTGCTTGTTCTCTATGCCAGATGCAGAGCATTTATCTCAGCATATTACTCCCCATCCATCTGGGAATTTCCTTCTCCTCTTGGTTTTGCTAGCACCCATCCCCATTTCCTAGACCTCATGACCACCTCTTCTTTACTTTGCTCCTTCATTCCATTGACTAGCATCCTCTCTCTCTCTTTCTCTTTCTCTTTGGGGGGGGGAGTCTCTGTTCTTTTTTAAAGCATTTTTCAAATATCTGACAAATGCTGTCTGTTCTAATGTGAGCGTGACTAGACAGTGTATGCAGGGACAGGGCTCATCAATTGTTGGCGCAGAGTGAGATAATCACATGGGATATGGTTTTTGTTGGAGGAAATTCAAATATCAAGAAACATAGGTGCTTTGCCTATCCTTCAATCTCCAGTATAATCTCTAAATCTACATTTCTGGAGCTAAGAAGGAAAATTAGAGTACATAATTGGGTGTAAGATTTTACACAAATGCCCTGTTTTCAATATGGTGACTTACTTTTCCTCTCAGTTGTTGTCTCTGGTATATGCCAGGGCCCAAGACCTCTTGAAACTCTCTGTCTCTGCTTTCTTTTTGCATTCCAGGGGAGAGACATTTTTTTTTTTTTTTAAGATTTTATTTATTTATTTGAGACAGAGAGAATGAGAGAGAGAGAGCACATGAGAGGGGGGAGGGTCAGAGGGAGAAGCAGGCTCCCTGCAGAGCAGAGAGCCTGATGCGGGACTCGATCCAGGGACTCCAGGATCATGACCTGAGCCGAAGGCAGTCGCTTAACCAACTGAGCCACCCAGGCGCCCGAGACATTGTTTTTATATAAACAAAATTCATGCGCATCCAAAAAGGGAACCCTTCTCTTTGGTAGGAAAAGCATGGTTGCCTGCCATAAAGTAGTAAAATCATTAAGTATGGGGATATACATACTCCTTAAAAGCTTTTCAGGCAAGCCTTCTTTTGTTGTTACTCCCAAAGGCAGTATTTCCAATTCCTTGGACTTTCCGGTGTTTTAGGGCACAGATTTGCCTCTCTGCTCTCTCTTCCTTCTTTTACCCTTTAACATTAATTCTGCTTGGTGAGCAACAATGGTTTTAGGTTGCTATTAACAATAAATTTAGAAGACACTATGGCATTCACCCAAGACCAAATTTACTTCGTTTAAAAAAGAGTATAGGACCAGCAGAAGATAATGCATAGCAAGAGCTAGCAGATGTCTTGTGATTCCCAGGAGCAGATTGCAAATGTCCCAGTCATTCCCCATTGGATCCAAGTAGTCATGTGAGATGAGGCTGAAGAAAGCCGTCCTCAGTGGTGTCTTTCTCTACACCTCATTAGTCAGGAGCACTCTCAGGGGTACTTGACTAGCGCTCATTCCTTGGGGAAACTGCATCTCATCAATTGCACGTTACTCCTCAATTATGGCTTATTTATCAATTTCAGGTTACTCATCAATAATAGGTTACTAATAAATAATCTCGACAGGCGGGTACAGGAGCTGAGTCTGGTACAAAGCAAACTCAACAGGACCTTCATTTATCTTGGAGACAGAATATTCCTATACTTCCCTTACTTGGTCTTTTGAAGAGGATTTAACTCAGGGTCAAATTCTCTGGCATCCCTATGGCTAGAGGAAATACCACAGATTAGCTGTAAATCCTGACACAGCACTTCACTGAGTGAAAAAGCTAAAGTGTAGTTTGATGCTATTTATGCAACCAATTTTCATCTTCTAAAACTTTTTTTGACATTTTTCTTTTTTTTAAAGTGTTTTTTTTTTAAAGATTTTATTTATTTATTTGAGAGAGAGAATGAGAGAGAGAGAGAGCATGGGGGGGGACAGTCAGAGGGAGAAGCAGGACTCCCTGCTGAGCAGGGAGCCCGATGCGGGACTCAATCCCGGGACTCCGGGATCATGACCTGAGCTGAAGGCAGTCGCTTAACTAACTGAGCCACCCAGGTGCCCTTTTTTGACATTTTTCATTCACCATCATCCTCTCCTCCTCAGTCCTCATGTCCTTGCTGATTTGATTCCTCTGCTGTCCTTCCATGGGAATTAATGGAAGGAGCAGAGACACAGGTGCATGTTTACCCTGCCACATTTAAATATAAAGACTACATCAATGCTTTTGATATATGCATATCTTAAATGCATAGAAAAAGACTGGAAGAAAATGTTTTGCAGGCATATAAGTCAATTTTATAAGGACTTTTAAAAAAAATTCATATTGTTTCACCAATCACCCAATGGTGATTTTAAAGTGGTTTTATTGAAAAAACATTTGGTTGGTGTGAAAACCATTTCTCTAAATTAGAATCAGGTAGGAGATAAGTTTTGCATGTGCCTCAAATGTAAAAAATACAAATATGCTACAATAGTCTACTGATCCCTTAATAAAATATGCAACCTTAAACCGAAAAACTTAGCAGCAGTTAATATCAAAAAACATACTGTTGAGTAAATTACATAAAATATGATATAAGTTGTACTGTATTTGTAAACAGCACTAAGGGCATGTCACTTTATCACATATCATCTGTTTAATGCATGCCTGTGGAACACCTCTGGTTGTTAAAATCTGAACTTTATAGAACTTAAACACTTTATCCAGAAAAGAAGTGTTATGTATGCCCATATTCTCAATGTAAAGCTTTAAGAGAATAAAGAGCTTGGAAAAGATTTGAGTAACATTCCAAAGGACGAGGAGAAAAGAACATCAGAATCACCCATAAGGATCCTGAATTGGATGTCAATAAAAGGAGATTGTATTTGGATGTTTATGGTACTAAGAGAGGGATCACAGTATCAGTTTTTGTGAGAGGCACTCTGCTATGGTATTTGTCCTGATCTCCTTTCCATAGTGCTTTTTATTTTTTATTGAGCTTTTGCTAAATACCCAGTGTTCAAATGAATCCCCAAAATATGTGTTAAAGAAAGTTATAAAGACAGAAGAAAAGTAAGCTTTTAAGCACACACACACACACACAAACACATACAAATACGTTTTCTGTATTTTAGTGATATTTTAGAAATTGTTAGGAGTTCCACTTTTAATGCCCTATGAGTTTCTCCATTTAAGATAATGGCAAATAGGCTTTCAGTTAGTATTTTCATCCAGAACAAATTGTTCATGTTAAGTGGGAAATGCCTTTGTTATATTTCAGTAAAATAAAGTTGAATTAATTCCCAAAGAGTATATGCATTCAAATCAAATAAAGAAAAATGGCACAAGACAAGAAAATTTCAATATATTTGAGAGAACTCCTTTAAATTTAGCAAATACTTATTTCAGTGGATATAAGTGCAAAACGTGGAGCAAAGCCATACAATCTGTCTTATATGAAGTCTGCTCTGTATTTTAGATTATGCTAGTTTATTACCGTTTAGCACTTTTTAATTCTTAATTTTCTTTCTTGATCTATATGTTTATTGTGAAAATATATTTAAAATTCTCTACTATGGGGCATCGGCATGGCTCAGTTGGTTAAGGGTCTACTTTCGGCTCAGGTCATGATCTCAGGGTCCTGGGATTGAGCCCCGCATTGGGCTCCCTGCTCAGCGGGGAGTCTGCTTCTCTCTCTCCCTCTGCCCCTCCCCCCACTCATGGGCACCCTCTCTCTCTCACAAATAGATAATAAAAATCTTTAAAAAAACTTCTCTACTATAATTGTGGGACTTTAAAATTCTTCTCGAAAGTTTGTTATATCATTCAGGACTATATATATTATATTAGTATGAGATTTTCATGTCCTCTTGATAAGTTGTTCTCTTTATTGTTTTACAGGGATTATCTTAAATCTTAGTAGTGTTTTTTACTTTAATTTACATTCTTTCTGATATTCATATTACGATCCCAAATCTTTGTTTTTATAATTGGTATTTAGTTAATATATATAGTTTTCCATCTTCTTATTGATGTATGTTTTTGTGTGGTTTTACTTTAGATGAGTATATGGTAAGCACATAATGTTATTTTTATTATTCTCTTTCTGTCTAACTCAATAATCTATGTACATGTAATGTATTTACTGATACAGAAATAAATGTTCTACTCATTTATTTTGTATTCTCTGTTTATTCTTTTAATGCTTCCTCTGCCTTCTTTTATTGAGACATTTTTTCTCTATTCCCTTTCTTTCCTTCTGACTTCTTTGCTATTAGTGGTATTTCTTTAGTTTCTGTGATTACACTTATTTTTAAGGTACATATGTAATAAATTTGTTCAAATAAGTCCATTGCTATATCTATTTTCCTTCTGACAATGATGAAGATCTTAACAGTTTATCCATGGAAAGGCTTCACTCCCTGCCCTGCATCTTAGCATTTTGTAAGTTTTGTTTTATCCCTTTCGACTATGTTACATAATTGTTTATGGGTTTTAAAAATTAATCATGTTTTGTCAGTTTCTGTGCTCATGTCTCCAGCACCCTATCTCTTCCATCTGGAATCACTTTACTTCTTGGGGAAGTCAAATCAGTAGTAAAGTATTAGTCTTTTCTTTTTTTTTTTTTAGATTTATTTATTCATTTGAGAGAAGAGGGTGGGGGGGCTGAGGGAAAGAATCCCAAGCAGACTCTCCACTGAGCGGGGAGCCCAACACTGGACTCCATCTCACAACCATTAGATCATAACCAGAGCCAAAACCAAGAGTCGGGTGCTCAACCATCTGAGCTACCCCAGCACCCCAATATTAGTCTTTTACATAGAAAATGATTATATTTTTGCATTTGTATACATTTATACATACTTGTATTCATTCTTATATGATAACATGGTTGGTAATGTGGTTCCTTAGCCTTTTTCAGGTATGACTCTAGCCTCTGGCAATCAATCACTGATCTGTTCTCCATATCTATGAGCTTATTGTTTTGTTTTGTTTAGATTCTACATATAAGTGAGATCACACAGTATTTCTTTTTCTATGACTTTCTCACACCATTACCCATCCATGTTGTTGCAAACAGCAAGATTTCATTCTTTTTTATAGCTGAATAATACTCCATTAGATGTATATCAGATTTTTTTATCCACTCATCCGTCAATGGACATTTAAGGGGTTTCCATATCTTGGCTACTGTAAATAATGCTGCAATGAACATGGGAGAGCAGCTGTCTTTTTGCATTGTTTTTCTTTTCTTCAGATAAATACATAAAAATGGAATTGTTGGATCATGTGATAGTTCTATTTTTAATATTTTAAGGAACCTCCATACTGTTTTCCATAGTGGCTGCACCAATTTACATTCCCACCAAATGTGCACATGGGTTTCCTTTTCTCCACATCCCCAGTAGCATGTGTCTTTTTGATAGTAGCCATTCTAACAGGTGAGAAGTGATATCTCATTTGCGGTCTTGATTTGCATTTCCCTGATGATTAACAATGTTGAGCATTTTCTCATATGTCTGCTGGCCATCTGTATGTCTTCTTTGGAAAAATGTCTATTCATATCCTCTGCCCATTTTTAAAGTGAATTGCTTGCTTTTTTGCTATCAAGTTGTCTTTATATATTTTGGTTATCAACCCCTTATCAGATATATGATTTGCAAATATTTTCTCCCATTCAGTAGTTTGACTTTTCATATTATTGATGGTTTCCTTTGCTGTGCAGAAGCTTTTTAATTAGATGTAGTCCCACTTGTTTATTTTTACTTTTATTAATTTTGCTTTTGGTGTCAAATCCAAAAAACCATTGCCAAGACCAATGTCAAGGAGCTGACCACTCACATTTTGTTTTAGGAATGTTATAGTTTCAGGTCTTACAATTAAGCAACTAGTTATATTTTAATCATTTGCAACATATTAAAGATCACTTCTCAGTCAAGAGTTTGAACTTATTCTCATTCTCTATAAATTGGCAAACAGAGCCTATTAAACCATAAACCATAGAATTTATTTTCTGGACCTTGATTTTAGATGCCAGAGAACTAGGCTTTTGGTGCATGGGTTATTTAATTCCACCTGAGATTGGAGTTTCCCTTGTCTTAATTAGACTATATGAGTATCTCAAGGTGTATAGTGTCAGAATAGGGGAAGGGCCTGATCATTAGTGTACACCTTTGGCTAGACTCACCTCTGCTGCTCCTGTTTTTTTTGGATAACACCCCCTCCCTCATCTTCACACCCTACAGGGCTCTCAGCATTCCAATGCTGAAAATCTCAAAAGGTTCAGTTCTTCTATAGCGTTAGCCACTGGGAATATTCTTGGCTACTGTCAAGGTTTGTAGTACTTTCATTGAGTGCCCTGGAATTAAGACCCTCCTCTGAAGTCCAACCACATCCCAATCCCAAAAATCTGAATGGAAACCAGAAGCAGTTCCCACAATTTATCACCATTTGTCTTCCCAGTCTTAGGAAATCCTTTCAGGATCAACAAGAGTTTAATTCCTAACCCAGTGGTTTTCAAAGATGTTTACACTTTAAAATCAGTTTTAAAATGTACTGATGCCCAGGTTTCACACCAGACCAATTAAATAGGTTTAGGTTTTGGGGGGTTTTGTTTGTTTGCTTGTTTTTTAAAGTAAACTCAGCAAGCCCCCACGTGATTCTAATGTGCAGTCAGGATCGGGGAAACAAATGTTCTAAATAAAAACCTCCTTCAGTGGTTCTCAAATATTAGCAGGCATCAGAATTACCTGTAGGACTTGTTAATACTGTGAAAGGTGAAGTAAAATGGAGTCACTTCTCTCATGCATTTTAAATGGCGCTGGGAGGCCATTAAGGAGGTGGCCTTACACAGGTCCTCACTGAGTGGAACCATGAACTTCTGAACTGGGCCAAACCACAAATACTCCAAAGACTCTCTACACAAACACCTGCACTATGCTGCAATAATGGATTTTTGCTTAGTGATAACCTTAGCAACCAATTATGTTTAGCCAAGATCAGTTTTCTTCCACCAACACCAATCAAAATTCTTTGTAAATAACATATACAAGCATTCCCTTTTAGTCTTTAAAAAATCCCTGGCTTTTGCTTCATAGTGGGACAGAATTCAGGTTGCTACCCAAATCTGTGCTTCCTGAATTTCAATTCTCAGACCCCAAATAAATGTTTTCTTTATTTCAGTTCTGCCTGTTTTCCATCTTTACAGATAATTGGCCCCACCCCAGAGTGCAAGCCAACAAAACAAAATAAACCAACAGCAACAACAACAACAAACCCATGAAAATGGCCAGCTGACAGTAGGGATCCTTTGGATATGTAAATATAATCCTGTCACCCAACCCCACTCAAATAATTCAATAGATTCATGTTGTCCTGAAAACCAAAGTCTTTATCATCCAACCACATTCAAAAAAATCAGTGGATTCCTTTTGTTCTAAAGACCAATGTCTTTATCAACAGTGCTTAAGAGACCCTAGCGTGCATTTCTCTGCCTTCACCTTTCATTTCCAAACAATATGAACTTACTGTCCTTTAAACAAGATCTACTCCAATAAAGCCTGAGCTCCCCAGAGAGGCCACCTCATCATATTATATGCCCTTCTGAGCCACTTATTTTTCTTAAATTCCTCTCACAACAGTTTACATCTCTATCCATGCAATTGTATATATCCTTCTCTATGTGCATATTAGAGTCTCCATGGAAATTCCCAGCACTGCCACAGTGCCTGGCAAATAACACATGTTCATAATACAACTAAGACACAATGGGCGAAGAGAAATCAAAGGTCTTTAAATTTGTTACCTTTTGGATCACATTTAGAATGCACTCACCTATAACAATTGTGGTATTTCTAGGCTCCAGCGTCTACATGATAATTCCTGGATAAATAGAGTTCATAAGTTTTTTTTACTTCTGTAAGGTTTAGTGTACTTAAATATAAAATAAGAATAATGCACATTTTAGAAGATTGTTTTGCAAATGACATTTGGGAACTGTTGTACAGAAGAGTCATTAGCTTTGCTTTTTGTGATTCACAGGGGTAAAGATCAGATGCATGTTTGAATCTTACAGGATGAAAAAATTCTGTTATAAATTTCAAAGAACTTTCTTGTAATTAGATTTGGCCAGAAAGAAAATGCAGTGTCTCAAAAGATAATGTGACCTCATCAGTGGAGATATTTGAATATAAACTAGTTGACCACTAACAGGAGAGATATGGCTGTCAACTGAGAGAGTTAAGTTAGTGCTTCGGGATATTTTTGTAACCCTGTGAATTAAATTCATTAAATAAAAATAACCCTCATCATTTGTTTATAGTCATAGCACCCATTTAATTGGCTTTCTTTTATTATTTCAACTGATTATTTTGTGCCCCTTAAAACCCTGCAGCTTTTCTTCAATACTCTAACACCTGCATGCTCACTCCTACTGAAAAGGATGAAAAGAGAGGTCTGACAATTTACACTACATTTAAATATTGGTGTTGGGAAATTATTGGCTTTAACCTTAACTCTATTGTTTCATGATCAAACATTATCTTTCAAGAATTATTTCTCAGCTGCCCAGAGGGAGATCCTTCTTTTCATAGACGATAATGTTGTAGTCAAGCTATTATTATGTGAAACAAAGAAACTGACTAAAACTATTGAGCCCTTCTTTGTAATCTGAATAGAGGCCATGTATTATAAAGCCCAGGGAAAGGATCTTTCAAAATAAGAATCATGATCTTAAGTACTATTTCTCCATTACTTATCTTGGAGACCTAATTCATTTGTGTAACAATCTTGGAGGTCGTTTATATTTCAGGCAGGACCTGCGGTATGGCAGAGAGCAGACAAAGGAAGCAAGTCTCTCATAACTCTTTTTTTTTTTTTTTAAGTTTTTATTTTAATTCCAGTATAATTAATATACAGTGTTATATTAGTTTCAGGTGTACAATATAGTGATTCAACACTTCCATACATCAGCTGGGGCTCATCACCACAAGAGTATTCTTCCCATAACTCTTTTAAGGGTACTAATCCCATTTATGAGGGCTTCATCCTCAGGACCTCGTCTAATCCCGATTATCTCTCAAAGGTTCCATCTTCTAATACCATCACATGGGGGGTGGGGGAGTTGGGAGTGGTATGGTTTCAATGTATGGATTTTGAGGGGACATAAATTATTCAATCCATAATCGTTGATAGGATGTAAATGCCTGAGGGCAGCATGGGCAGGAACTAAGTGTACTTTCCCATGGGTTCTTGGTATCCATAACTATCAGACACAGCCTGGGGGAGAGAAGTATTCCAATAAGGATGCTTATTAATTTATATGACAGAAATGATACAAAGGAAAGGTGAACTAGCATGATTTGATCAAGGCTCTGACCTGTTTCTCAGCCATTGTCTTAGTTTTAATCTCCTTTCTGTTCCACTAATGTTGATAAAAGGGCCTCCTATCTGTTCACACATCAACTGGAAAGGGTCAGGTCTTCTCCCTACATCCCCTGAAAGAAAATGCCATATTTCACTCTGATCTGATGAACCTGATCTAATCACCACAGCCAGGGAATATCTGTCTTCTCAATTATTCAAGTCTGTCATTTTTATTTAGCAAAATTTTGTAGATTTATTCCTAGGTCTTAAACAGCTTTGGTAATGTTTATGGTAATTCATGAATACTTTATGAGTTGTTTCTATAACTAATATATTTGCCTTTAAAAAATATTTTATGGAAGTGTAACATACGTAGATACAAGTGATTTTGTCATCATGAGACTGGTAAGACTCAATATCAGTAAGCATTAATGAAGTGTGCATACCTATGTGACCAAGTATCCAGACAAAGAAACCGAATACTCTCAGAAGACAGAAGCACCCACTTGGATGGTACCTCTAGTGACTGCCCTCCAACATGTTACTGCCATCCTGACTTCTAACTATCGCTTGCCTGATTTTGAGTTTTATTGTAAATGGAAGCAGACACTAGGATTGCTTTTGTTTTCAAACTTCTTTTAATCCTATATTTGATATTTATCCATCATTGTTCCATTTTTTTTTAAACTCTAAGAATAAATTAATTTTGAGTTTATGTGATGGGTTTTCCTTTGAATTATTTGTTTCATGCATTTTAGGTTTTAGAATTCTGAGCATTCATTTTTAGCATTTTCTAATGTTAATCAATTGATATTAATTCATAATGCTATTCTTTTTTTAAATTTTTGGTTTATATTTTATTGTCTCTCACTTGTACTATTTTACATGTATTTTTCCTATAGTGTCTTGAAAAGTATGAATACTCTTAAAATTTTGTTATTGGCTATTTAAGTCTATTTTTTTTCTAATCATCAATTGAAAATAGGAAGATAGTCATTTTAAGACTTCTTTAAATAATAAAAGCAAATGATAATAATGTATTAATTCTCATCAGTAATATGTGCTGCTTCACACCGGAGTTTTATGCCCAGCTTTTTACTTCAAATCAAATATTCAGAAATTTTTATTCACATTATCAAGAAAGCCATTTAATTACTTATTTTAAGTAGAATTAGTCAAATCCATTAATAAATCAGTCAAATCTACTAATAGAAACTCCAAACCAAAGGTCATCATGGTAAGAATCATCCAAACTTTCTAAAGGATTAAAATTCTTCATTTTCCTTTATTCCCTATTTCCCCATTAGTGTTGAAACCTACAAAAGGCCAAGGGCCTCTGAGTGAGTGATGGTCACTCACCAGTCACTTTGCATTTAACTGTTTGTGAGCCAGAAACAAATTTATATTGTATTAAGTCACTAAAATTTGGGCCTCCCACACCTACCCCACAGATAGCCTGCTCTGACTTGTTATAACAATTGCTTGAAATTAAGTATATCATTCAGAGGTTTCAGTGCTCATCAGCCATCCTCTTACACTATGGTTCCTTTGATTTGGGATTTTTAATTATGTTTTGATCTTGTGTTGACTTGAAAAGTTATTTTAAGAGCATTATTTATTATTAGTAAGTGAGCAATATGTTTCTTTAATTTTTTATATATGAAATACTTTTATTAGAATGCAATTTGATGGAGAATCTACCTGTTGGTAATAATTGCCATACATCTAAACTATCAAATTATCTTCAGAGTAAGTGCTTCTGCCTTTTTGGAAGCTAATCCTTTGGGTTTTACCCAGAATAAAATGTATTTAGGAATCGAGGACAAGGTGAGCAGGGAAGGTGTAAGTTAGTGTAGGGAGGCAACTGGCACAGTGACTAACCAGACCAACTTTGAATGAACTCATACCTTTCTTCTCACTCCATTCCCGCATTAGACCTGCCCAAGCCTCCAGGGATTCTGCAGGGAATACTGTCCTTGTCAGATTACTGATTTATTTCCATGTCATTCACAAGGCTTCTACTCCCTTTTGTTCTGCTATAAACTTATTTAAGTACCTTGTGCACTTGGGATCCATCTCCTTTAGATATTTTCATTAAGAAATGCATTTAATCTTTTAATATAATTTTAGTGGAATTTTACCAGGGAGAAAAGAAAAGAAAAAAAAGTTGGCTCCTGAACTGGGAGTCTTCTTTCTATTCTTAGCCTGCAGAAGTGGTCTGCTCATCTGCCATAGGCCCACTACCTGCACAGTACAAGCATTTAAACATGTTTTTGTAGAAGCAGATTAACATCGACTTTCTCTTTTCCCTCCCCACCCTCTTTTTCTTTAAAAAAATTGTCTTATTGAATAGGCCCTTTTAATAAATGAACTTAGAAGTCTGATTAAATTAAGTTAGGTCATAACAATTACTTTAACATATTTTTATATTTCTTTGCTTTTTGGCTATTTTAAAAATTTCTAGTTATTTCTTTTAAAGATTTATTTATTTATTTATTTATTTTTAGAGAGGGAGAGATAAAGAGAAAGAGTAGTGAGAGAGAGCACATGTGAGCAGGGGAAGCAGAGGGAGAAGGACATGCTGACTGTGTTAAGCATGGAGCCCAGCTCGGGGGCTTGATCTCAAGACCCTGAGATCAAAACCTGAACTGAAATCAAAAGTCCGATGCTTAACTGACTGAGCCACCCAGGCGCCCCTCTATTTATTTCTTCTATTAACTAAAAGCCCTCTGAGTTATTGTTCTCTTATTTAACACAAAAATGGTATTTAAGAGTTGCATTTTGGTTTATTTCTGTTTATAAAGTTTTTGTTCATCCTCTGTAATAACTAAAGTTTGATTGAGTCCTAATTCAAAATATATCACATGTTTCCTTCAAATCTCTGCAGCTAATATTCCTTTGTAATGTATCAAGGACAGGGTTAAAATCATCTTCATTTTTCTTTTCTGTAAGCTGGTGAGTCACTATATATAAGCATCTTACATCTCTACCATAATATCACTAGACAACCATCCCTTTTATTAGTTTTATCTAAGATTCAATGAACATTTATTATTTTGAAACTTCTTATAAGAAATACTTAGTATCAACTGTTCTGAACTCTAGTATCTGTTCTCTATATGTATTATATTCCTTCATATTTAGAATTCTTTGTCATTTCATGGGTTACATAAAAATTTCAGGACGCCTGGATGGCTCAGTAGGTTAAGCATCTGCCTTTGGCTCAGGTGGTGATCTCCGGGCCGGGGTCGAGCCCCATGTCAGGCTCCCTGCTCAGCAGGGAGTCTGCTTCTCCCTCTTCCTCTGCCCCTACCCCGGCTTATGCTCTCTCTCTCTCTCAAATAAAGAAAAAAATCTTTTAGAAATATTTCAAATTTGTCCTTTAATTAGTTATTTGGATATTCTATATAATTTAGCTTTTTCAACATCTCTTTTCAAAAATAGTTTTGTTACTTTTGTGCTTTAGAATTTCTTCCTATCCTATGATTCCCCCTTCCTCACATCTATTTGAACTAATATCATGGAAGCTATATCCTTTGATTCTATTTCAGGGCACAAATATGATATTTTCTAATGTTTTCTTCTGAATCCTCCTGCAAATACCTTTTTAAGCAGATAATTCAAATAATTCTTCACATTATCTTTCCTATGTGGAGAAATTCTTTCGCTGGGTGGAGAAATTGTCCATAGTCTTTTCATACTCATTGAAGGAAATATCTGTTTAGAATTGATTTATAATGCTGTAGGAGTGGGGTTGGCTTTAGTAAAATACTATTTTGCATTCTTTCTGAAGTGCTTCACAGTGGGTCACAGATCTAGGTTCTGAATATCTGTTTGTGCTCTAGAGAGGAATAAAGAAAACTGGAAGTTGTGCAAAAGGAGTTTACATTTTTTGTGATTGTTTTTCTATCAATCTGATGTTATTGTAATGGCCATTAGCAGAATGTTTCCAGATTTATTACATAAAACAAAAGTTTGGTTGCTTGATAGGATAGGAGGGATGCATTTTTTAAAGGACTTTATTTTTCAAATGGAAGAAAATAAATAGAATGTTAAACTCCAAACTCCAAACCCAAGACTATCAAGGTAAGAACTAAGCTTTCTAAAGGATGGAGCCTACTTAAAAAAAAAAAAGAAAGAAAGAAAAGAAATGAATGAATCTGTCCTTAATTTTGAATGAGTTCACATTTGCTTCTTAAGGATTTCTGGTAAAATTTTAGGACAAGGAGGATTCAGCTACTTGGATTGCATTTTAGATTTAAAATATAATACTTTAAAAAGGAAACTGTGTGGACTTCTTTGGGAGGAAAAAAAAAAGCCAGCCAGGATTCTTCCTTTCAAACCATGACTGTTTTGTTGTTGTTGTTGTTGTTGTATGTGTGTGTGTATAAAATAAAACAACAAAATATATATATATTTGTTTTATTTTCCTCATTGCAGTCCTCTACCTTGGTCTCCCCTTACAGGCTACACCAACTTTCCAAAAGAATACAAATATTTTTTTTTTTCCTTCCTCCAGATCTTACTAAGAATTATTCAACAGTAGGGCAGGAATGAACTTGGAGACCATAGTTTGGAACAGAATTCCTGAGTCCAGACAGGTCTGGATGAATGTACAGAAGTTCCAGCAGGAATGAGGTTAGGTGTGTGGAAAACTCCTTAGAGGGTCAGGCAGGTTATAAGGATCAGGGAAGGCAGTTTCTGGAGCTGTGAGAGAGAGCAAGAACAGCAGCTGTACCCAGGAGACCCTAAGAATACATTCTAATTCCTGGGCAGAGATAGGAGGCTCCAAGCACTCCTGCGTGTCCCTCGAGGATGGCTACAGAGATGCTCAGGATTACTTTTGCAGCTAGATGGAGGGACAAGGCCTGGAGGTTCAACTCACTTCTGTGAAAGCTTGAGGCAGATAAGGCTCACTGAAGGTTCTCACAAAACAAGAGCGAGGTTGGTTTGTAGAATTAGATTTAGTTCAGCAAAAACTACACAACAACAACACTGCCCCCAAATCACACTTATTTTTGCCTCCCACTAAGGTTTTTTAATGTGTTTATTTTATTAATGGATTTCTCATATGCCTTCACTTATCATTTGTATTTTTTTAATTTTGTGGTGTTCAGTGCCTGTCCTTACATTTGTCCTTCACCTGCTCTTGTCCTTCCTATTCTCAGATGATATGAATAGCACAACTCTTGCCCACAGATGTTTAGCTATTTTAAATGTCAAACCACCTGAGAAACAAGAAGAGAAAAATAGAATTGCT
Organism: Mirounga leonina; assembly: GCF_011800145.1. NCBI lineage: Eukaryota > Metazoa > Chordata > Mammalia > Carnivora > Phocidae > Mirounga > Mirounga leonina. The sequence continues at coordinate 97,747,655 of NW_023270377.1, read as the reverse complement.
CGCTTTGATAGCATTCGTTTGCTTCCTCCAGGGAGCTGGCCTTGGCAGGGATGTTTCCAGATCTTTCATTATTATTGTCATTTCCTCTCCAAGTTGAGGAACTAGATACTCAGAGAGTGAGGGAAGTTATGGAACTTTCCAGGTTGGCCTGCTAAAATGAGGAAGACACGTAAATGGGAAGACTTATGTGTATTCATGTTTTGTGTTTTTTTCTTGTGGATTTATATAAATGAAGATGTTTTGTTGTGTAGCAAAGCATCGGGTTAATTATATTTTAATAGTATCACAGTGCAATTCAAGAGAGGTTTATATTTTTTATATTCTTTATTTTTTTTCTTTTCTTTATTTTTGAAGTAGGCTCCATGCCAAGCATGGAGCCCAACGCAGAACTTGAACTCACAACCCAAGATCAAGACCTGAGCTGAGATCAAGAGTCAGATACTTAACTGACCGGGCCACCCAGGTGTCCCTTTTATATACTTTTATTATGAAATAATTATTGCTCACTACATAAAATTTTGAAAAATATGGAAAATGAGAAGGAAGATGAAAGGTTTTATGTATTTCCAAAGACAACAGTTTTCTGAATTTCCTAGTTTTCCCGGGCATGCTTCTACATTTTTGAATTTTACATTTGTAATTCCAATGCCTGAGTTCTCTAACTTTTTAAGATCACGCCGACTTTAATTTTTAATTTAAAAAACTCAGATTTTCTCCATTTTATTTTCAGTCTGGTACCCCTTCCAAGATGTCTAACATTTCTAGATGTGCTTATGTTGAGTCTCCATTTGAGTGCCTCCTGTGTTCTCACTGTGTTTTCTTCTTTCTTTCCTGCAGTTGTTGGTCTTCTTTCCTGTTTTCTCGTGAGTATGATCCCGAACGCGAACACTAGCCTCCTTCCCCCATGCGCCTCTCACGAAGGGCTGTTAGAGATGGCCGTGGCAAGGGACATGCAGCTGGGATGGAGAAAGAGTACAGCACTGTCCCAGCAAGATGAATTGTAGAGTTCCGTCTCCCTGGTCCTTTGTCCTCAACAATATAAAAAAGCAGCAGAATATTTGAAATTAGTTTTTCTTTGCCTTGGTTACGATGAGCACTTTGGTAGAGCTCTTCTGGCTTTTTTTCTCAACTCTTCTCTCTAGTGACACCTGAAATTTGTTATTTCCAAATACGTGAGGAAGTATAAAGGGCAGGCCCAGAGAGTAGGAATGTTGTTGAGAAGAATCAATTTATGTTCCATTTACCTGTAATGATAGTAAACTAATTGATATGAGCAAACCTTGAGGCTTAATTATTATTAAAATTAGCGTGGGCACTCTAGATGATTAAATGGCAAGTTGCAGTTGGCCACCAGATGAAGTTTTTCATAATCTGTTCCTTTTTAACTGCCATCCCTCAAGGAGTAATGAGAGAAAATGTATTCCTGACAAGCATGAGTATAGTAATAAAAAGCAAACAAAAAGCAAATTTGTGGAACTTTGTGACAAGGTAGCCTTCAACTTGGTTTGTTTTAATTACTGGAATATCAACTAAGGCTAAGTAGCTCTTGGAACTTGTCAATGATAGGATAATTACCAGCTGCCCATAGTTTCATTCTCAGGAAGAACTTCATATTTTGCTTGGAGAGAAAAAATAGTTCTCTTCCTTCTTTAGCTTCCAAATTCTCTCTGTCTCTGCCTGTCTTTGTCTGTTTCTCTCTTTAATATACATACCTGAAGAAAGTACAAGCTTGCCAAATTCCGTCAAGCTTTCAAAGAAGTCAGAATAATGCTAGGATGAACTTTAGGGGGGCGGGGAATATATAAGCAGCCTTTGGAGGCTAGTTTGATAGTTACTTATTTTTCCTCTCCTGAATATTTTTAGTCAGGTATTCCTGAACATGGAGCTGTAAAATGAACTCAGTAGGTGATGAGCTTAGCTGCACTAACCTCATAGTGGTTTCCATAAAAACCTTACTGCCAAAGGCACAGCATGGATGCTGCAATGTGGGTACAGCTCAGACTCTGCCCCCATGAAGGTATGGAATTCCTCGGGATGGGGTCTTTTCTCACACTACAAATTATAGAGCCTCCAAATTCTCCTTAATCGAGAGGCTGTCTCTACAGATTATATAATCCAAATGCTAAACTCTCACCGTTATTCATTTCTTCACCTCTAAGATTCCTTGCAGCTAATTTTTTTTTCCCTATCAAATCTTATCTAAGAAGGGAACAGGCGTAAATGGGAATGGAAGATGACACTGACATTCACTTCTTTTCCTTCAGTCCCTAGAGGAGTTCTGTGCCTTCTGAAGGACAGCTTGCTAGATTACAGAACTCAGTATTATTTAGCTTGGTTTAAAGATTTTATTTATTTTTTAGAGAGCGAGCGAGAGAGAAACAGCATGAGAGGGGAGAGGGTCAGAGGGAGAAGCAGGCTCCCCGCCGAGCCGGGAGCCCGATGTGGGACTCGATCCCAGGACCCTGGGATCATGACCTGAGCCGAAGGCAGACGCTTAACCATCTGAGCCACCCAGGCGCCCTATTTAGCTTGGTTTAAATTACTTCCTGAATGAGAATGATTGACTCTTGATGTTTCAAAATACAAGGCCTCCATCATATGTTTCCTGACAAGTACAGCTCTCTTTTTCACCTGCCTCATACCCCCTAACATGAACTTGACCTAGCCGGTAGGATTTATGTAGAACTAGAATATGAGACATAACGATCTCTAAATTACACATGGAGAGCTTACTAGCTCAGAATCTAGTGGGGAAGGCAATAAATGGAAAAGGATATCTTGAAGGGAGACCCCAGAATCATTCAAGTTCTGAGTGGGCATCCAAGATTTTGGACACCCATGGGGAATTCAAGCAAGAAACAAAAACAGGAAAAAACAGAACAAAACAAACAATACCAGCATTAAGGAACCAACGTAGTCAATGTGGGTGAATAGAAACACATTAGGAGGAAACAAGAGGTAAGCTCTTACTCTTGATTGGTCTTTTGTCTGCACCTTGAAGCAAATCTCAGTGCAGTCTGGCTGCTCATAAAGATCGGAGCGTGAAGCAGGTATCCATACTACCCCCACATCCAGGAACTCTAGGTTCGACCTTTGCCAAGACATTGCCTTTCCTTGACCGGGCCACATTGCTTTCATGTCCATGCTTCTCACATCCTATTTCCTTTCCTGCAATGATTTGCCTCCCCTTATTCGTATGATAAACTGCTATATAATGTCCTCAAAACGCAGCTCAAATCCTTTCAAGCCCCTCTGTATTGGATACGTGTGGATGCTGTAATCAGTTACCGCAAGCTGCGTGACTTCAAACAATAGAAATTCATTTCTCACAGTTTCAGACACCAGAAGTCTAAAATCAAGGTTTTGGCAGGGCCTCCCTTTCTCTGAGGTTCTAGGGGAGAATCCTTCCTTGTTCTGCCGGTTTCTGGTGGCTTCTCGCGTTCCTTGGCTTGTGGCAGCATGGCTCCAATTTCTGCCTCTGTCTTCACACGGTCTCCTCCTCTCTGTGTGTGGATCTGTGCCTCCGTGTTTCAGTTTCTTCTTACAAGGACACCAGTGATTAGACTTAGGGCTCACGCGAATCCAGTAAAACCTTATCCTAACTCATGTCTTAATTACATCTACAGAGACAACTGTTTTCGAGCAAGGTCACATTCATGGGTTCTGGGTAGACATGAACTACTCAATCCAGTACATCGTCTTATCAAAGTTTACTGGCATCCACTGGTGGAATTACTTACTCTTTGATTCACAGTGGTGCTTAGTATAAATCTCATCTTGCAATCATTACATTGTATCATAACTTTTTATGTCTTTCCTTTCCTACCAGTTTGACAGTTCCTTAAATGCAGAATATACATATTATTTATCTTTGTACCCCTAGCATGCCACACAGAGTCTAATTCACAGTAGCTGCCAAATACATGTTTAATCGATTGCCAATACGTTGAGGAAGACATTAAGAACAGAGTTTGCATCTACCCTCACTCCTACTGAGGATCATTGTTCCTTACAGCTACCCCAATATATCCTGGCAAAAAGGAGCACATTGTTTCAGTGAATTCTTTATTTTAGCAGTGATAATAGTTCCTCTTCTCTCTCATTTATATGTAGACTGCTAATTCCATCAACATTAGGTAGTGAGTTATGCTTTGCATGTGTTTTGCTCTTTGCAAAAGAAGTCAGTATATCTCATGAATGAAAAAGGTGCTCTTCGTGCTTCTAGTTTGAGAAACTGTTTTTTTAAAAGATTTATTTGTTTTTGTGAGAGAGAGAGAGAGAACGAGTGGAGGGAGGGGCAGAGGGAGAAGCAGACTCCCCGCTGAGCAAGGAGCCTAATGTAGGACTCAATCCCAGGACCCTGGGATCATGACCTGAGCCGAAGGCAGATGCTTAACTGACAGAGACACCCAGGTGCCCAAGACACTATTTTTTTTTTAAGATTTTATTTATTTATTTGAGAGAGAATGAGATAGAGAGAGAGAGCATGAGAGGGGGGAGGGTCAGAGGGAGAAGCAGACTCCCTGCTGAGCAAGGAGCCCGATGCGGGACTCGATTCTGGAACTCCAGGATCATGACCTGAGCCGAAGGCAGTCGCTTAACCAACTGAGCCACCCAGGCGCCCCCGAGACACTATTTTAAAAATAGTTTCTAAAGTAATTATATCTGTCTTACTCTATTAAACCATGGGTACAGACCATTGTTTAATATGCTCTTGGTACCCAGGACCATTATTATGATCATAAACTATTTTATTGAGCTGAAATAAAATGATACACTCAGAACCTTTCAATGTATTTTCATGTTTAATAGCTTCATATGGGAAAATAAAAATTGATAGCATTGATATTAACCTAACTATATGCCAAAGTTTCAGGTACTTTTTATTATTTAATCTTCACAACACAAGAATAAACTTGGCCCTGTTAATCCCATTCACAGATTAGGAAATTGATGTATAAAATGATCAAGTGAATTGTCCAGAGTCATACAGCTAGTAAATGATAGAAGAAGCATGGAAAACCGTACATGCATACCTTGATTTATTGCGCTTCATTTAATTGCACTTTGCAGATGTGGCATTTTTTCAGATGGAAAGTGTGGCAACCCGTGTCAAGCAAGTCAGTGTGGGTTTCTGTGTCACATTTTGGTAGTTCTCACAATATTTCAAACATTTTCATTATTATTATATTTGTTATGGTGACCTGTGGTCAGTGATCTTCAATGTTATTATTGTAATTGTTTTGGGACGCCCCACACTGCACCCATATAAGACAGCGAATTTACTGATAAATGTGTGTGTGTGTGTGTGTGTGTGTGTGTTGATTGCAGATGTGGTAGAAATAGCACACATGAGAAGTAGAGCCTGAAGATGTGACTGAATTGCAACCTCATGATAAAACTTGAATGGGTAAAGATGCTTCTTATGGATGAGAAAAGAAAGTGGTTTCTTGAGATGGAATCTACCCCTGGTGATGATGCTGTGAAGATTGTTGAAATGACAAAAAGGATTTAGAGTATGACATAAACTCAGTTGACAGTGTCAGGGTTGGAGAGGACTGACTCCAAAAAATTCTACTGTGGGTAAAATGCTACAGCATCACCTGCTATAGAGAAATCATTTTGGGGCACGTTCAGTGGGTTAAGTGTCTGCCTTTGGTTTAGGGCATGATCTCCAGGTCCTGGGATTGAGCCCTGAGTCTGGCTTCTTGCTCAACAGGGAGCCTGCTTCTCCCTCTGACTCCCCATCACTCATGCTCTCTCTCTCTCTCAAATAAATAAGTAAAATCTTAAAAAAAAAAGAAAAAATCATTTTTGGAAGGAACAGTCAATAGATGTGGCAAACTTCACTGTTGTTTTATTTTAAGAAATTGCCACAGCCAGCCCAGCCTTCAGCAACCATGACTCAGTCAGCAGCCATCAACACGGAGGCAAGACCATCCACCAGCAAAAAGCTTTTGACTCAGTAAAAGCTCAGATAATGGTTAGCATTTTCTAGCAGTAAAGTATTTTTATTTATTTTTTTTTTTAAGATTTTATTTATTTATTTGAGACAGAGAGAATGAGAGACAGAGAGCATGAGAGGGAGGAGGGTCAGAGGGAGAAGCAGACTCCCTGCTGAGCAGGGAGCCCGATGCGGGACTCTATCCCGGGACTCCAGGATCATGACCTGAGCCGAAGGCAGTCGCTTAACTAACTGAGCCACCCAGGCGCCCAGCAGTAAAGTATTTTTAATGAAGTTATGTACATTGCTTTGTTTTTTAGACATAATGCCAATGTACGCTTAGTAGACTGTAGTATAGTGTAAACATAACTCTCACATGCACTGGGAAACCAAAACATTCATCTGATTTGTTATGTTGTGATATTTGCTTTATTGCCGGGGTCTGGAATGGAACTGGCAATATCTTTGCAGTGTGCCTGTATTATGGATGCTGGAATCAGCACTTTAATAATTCAGGAACATCACCTTTGTCTTTTTTCTTTAGCATTCTATCAGCCAACTGGCTCTTATTTTGACTGCCATCTTTCACATAAAAACCCCATGTTTCCTCATCGTTTGTGGCTCCTGCTTTGTCAACTTGATCATGTAGTGGGAGAAAATCGGGGTAGCAAAGCCTGGAAGGTCCGTGACTACGAGTCCTTCAATGGCTTTGGTGAATGTGTAACTTCATACCACATTTCCCCTGGGCTGGAAGTGACTGTGCTCCCTGGGTACAAGCATCTTTCTTTTTTTTTTTTTTTTTACAAGCATCTTTCTTAAACACTTATTTATTCATCTGAGAGAGAGAGAGCATGCAGCAGGGGACAGGCAGAGGGAGAGGGAGAAAGAGTCTTTTTTTTTTTAAGCAGACTCCCTGCTCATCATGAAGCCCTATGCAGGGCTTGATCTCACAACCCTGAGATCACAAACTGAGCTGAACCCAAAGATCAGATGCTCAACTGACGGTGCCACCCAGGCATGCCATCTTTTTAAAATTTATTTATTTGAGGGAGAGAGAGAGAGAGTATCTTTCTTTACTTCCATAGGCAGATGGGCTATCCTCGAATTAGTAAGTTCCTATAAAATTATAAAATTCCTAAATGGTCCTTTAGTTCAAAGCTTTATAAAGAGGATGAAAGTCTGTGTAGAGATAACTAGTGAGTATAAACTCTAGGAGCAATAAAGAAGCCTTGTTTTAAAGACTGGGGGAGTAAACCCAGAGGGGTGGGTGGAGGTGGGTTAGACCTGGGGGATAGTAGGGGGTGACTCCACTGTTGATTGGTGGGGCATCAGAACGTTTTAAAAGTATTCCTTTTTACTATTTCTTGGTAGGTCTACTGTCTCACTTTTACTTTTTCTCTTAATCTATATTCATCGGCTCTTCTTCTATTGTCCCATCAAAAAAATGAATTAGAAATATTATTCACACACAATTCTGAAAGGACAGGAAGAAGGGGAGAGAGGAAAAGGGGGAGAGAGAGAGGAAGGAAAAGAAGAGAGAGGGAGAGTGGAAGGGAGAGGGAGGGAAAGAGAGAAAGAGAGGGAAAGGAAAGAAGCAAAAATTAGGGTCTGTGAGGAATTGAAGGATTGAAATGGCCAAGTCAGGTATTAGCAAGTTCTGGAATGCTTTTGACTGCCTTTATAGACCATCATATGGTGGGTTATGGATGGATCAGACAAACTGAACAATACAGAATAGTATTTTAATGTATAGTTTGGATTTATTCCAGGTGTTTGAGGCTCCCTGGTAAATATTTTTAGACAGTACTTGAAAATAAGTATGTCATCCTATAAACTCTTTTCCTTTTGGTCAAATAGCCCCTCTTTTTTAACCCTTTAGCATAGAAGTCATTCTTTATACTGTTTCTAGTCTTATTACAATGGTTTAATTAAAGCAGAACAGAGAGAAAAAAAAAATTTTGACTTTGCATGTCACCTTAATTTTAAAATCAGCTTATATTTTCCAAAGGGACATTTCAGGAAAGACTAATTTTCACCTTTTAGACTCTCTCCAGGATAGGGGACTGAGCATATGACACATAATTTGCCTCATGACTCAGTTTTGGGTGCTCATGGAATACTCCTTGAGTGGTTGACTAATTTGAGTAGACATCTGGAACTTTAGGACCTCCTTGTATGATTCTACCCCTACCCTACCCTCACATCTTCTCTCTGGTAGGTTGTACCAGCTATCATCTCTATTCTCAGAAGCTATAGTCTATTTAGGAGCAGCCCCTCCTTCTCCTCACTTTCAGCCTCGGTTTTCACTAACCACAATGATCTGCACAGCTGGGCTTTTTAACCACAAATAACTGCCCTAGGGAAAACTGTTTGAGCTCAGACACCAGTGCATAGAGAAAATCATTTAATCGCGTCTAGGAATGTCCAGGGTTTCAGAGTCACCTATGAGACTCATTAAGGTGGAAGGACTATGAAATAGCATGGATATGAAGGGCAGACGGATGACAGTTATGAATATGAGAATGATTGATTTCATATCCTTGAAACGTACCAAACTTCAACTCTGGGTTCAACAACTCCATAATTTACATAAGTACAGTCTGTGTCAGTTCATTAACAGGTCATTAGTAAGTCTGGGGAAGATGTTCTAAAACATTCTCATACATCAGAAAATAAGATTATGTTGAAGTTACCTTTAGAGAAATGTGTGTGTGTATGTGTGTGTGTTTTCCTTTGTATTTAATCATCCTTCATTTTTAAGAGATGGTTTTGGTCCCATGTATATGGTCAGCATTTATCCCGGAGGCAACATGAAGGTTATGCTCTGAGAATGGGCTTTTATCTTCTTGAGATTAACCTGCATCTTTTTAAGTGTCTGTTTCATACAGTTAAATATTTTTTACATGATTTGATAGTTACATGAATGTACCTTATAAATTTACTGTTCAAGTTCAGTTTCTTTTATTTTGGGCAAACACGGAAGGTAAGGGACCTTTTGTGAATGATCTTGTGCTCCAATGAGAGGCTTCTCGTGAAGCTCAAATTGCTATGTATGGAAAGGACATCTGTCCCCCTGGTCCAGCTCTTTGCATTTAAAGCCATCATGCAGACAGGTAATATACTAGTAGAGAAACAAAATAAAACAGGTACTCCATGGCTATTCGAGTTAAATTAGAGTTTATTTTCAAAAGACCAAGAACAAATTGATGGACTGAGACAATGCAGGAAAGTGTTGAGGGAAAAGGAAGCAGTGCTCTTAACATCTCAATAGCCAAATGCCATAAATAAAGGGTGGTGCTTTTTGTTGGCTTATTTGTTTCCCCCTCAGAGACTACAAGTGTTTAGAAAACACGTTAAATGGAAATAGGTTTCTTTGTTCTTACCATTTGGGGAATGATCATGTGGACTTTTACTATAGTATTCACTCTGGCTGCAACAGACAAAGGAAAACAGAAAGTCCAAGGTACAGTGTAGGAGAGGAGGGCATTTGAGGGCATGTTTAAATAAAAAATTTCCAGATGTCATGGTCAATCTTGGCAGAGCTCTGCTTCTCCAGCCTATAGCAAAACCATTGACCCCCCAGGATACCAGAGACCATCAGAGGTCACAGCTTTGTTATTCATCCATTTTTGTTCCAGGCTTTTGATAACTCTACAGGCACTGGCCCTGGGTGTTTCCACCATGCCTGGATCCATAGTTGCATTAGTCTTATTCCAAAATATTGAACTCAGATTGCAAAGTCTATGTTAACTACAGCCTTTACAATATTTTCAAAATTTCTAAGACTTCACATTCTTAGGATCTAGGTCTTTAAAACAAAAAGATTTTATTTATTTATTTGAGAGAGAGAGAGAGAACAAGCCGGGGGGTGGGGGGTTGGCAGAGAAAGAGAGAGAAGCAGGCTCCCCACTGAGCAGGGAGCCTGGACTTCAAGGCTCAATCCCAGGACCCCGGGATCATGATCTGAGCTGTAGGCAGACGTTTAACTGACTGGGACACCCAGGTGCCCCAGGATCTAGGTCTTTAGTGTTCATACACTTCCTATTCTAACAAAATGGCTGGTTATTTGTTTATTACTAGCCACACCTTGGGGCATGAACCTTCATCTGTCCTATTGAATTCGTTTTCTCAAGTCAGAGTCTCCTGTTCTGTTGGCCACCAGTCTGCAGAGTCACCACCTCACTCATGCTGGCTGAGTGCTGTCTTCATGTCTGCCTTGAATATCTGTTGTGTGATTATATAAATCTTGATGAAAAGCCTCAGAAGGTCTGATTGGCAAATAAAACTTGGAATTTAACAGGCCAAAAAGACATGTATCCAAACATTCTTCTAACCACTTCTTTCTTTAAAATGTCTTAAAACCACTTCTTTTTTCAATATTTATTTATTTAGCTAATCTTTACCCCCAATGTGCAGGGCTCAAACTCATGACCCCAAGATCATGAGTTGCATGCTCTTCTGATTGAGCCCACCAGGCACCCCAGCACTTATTTCTTTTCATAATTTTCCAGAAGCATATATACCTTCATAATTAAATGAATTTAAATTTAACTGTTTTCATAGAGATGCATGTCATATATTTGAAAGTCCTCTAGACCAACTTGCTTGCTAAAGCAGAAATCCTTTTTACAAGATCTCATCTGATTACTCAGCCTGAGCTTGGATACCTCCAGTCTCCCAGATCACCTTCCCTCTATCCTTACTTCTGACCTCCTTTTGGCTTTCAAAACTGGCCTCAGATCTGCCCTCTAGTAAAGCATAGCTCAGGTCTATGTTCCTTCTCCAAGTGGGAGAAGCTGGTGGTTGTTTTTCTATAATGTTTGCAATGTTATATATTTTTTTATTATGTTATGTTAACCACCATACATTACATCATTAGTTTTTGATGTAGTGTTCCATGATTCATTGTTTGTGCATAACACCCAGTGCTCCATTCAGTATGTGCCCTCTTTATTACCCATCACCAGGCTAACCCATACCCCACCCCAGAACCCTCAGTTTGTTTCTCAGAGTCCATAGTCTCTCATGGTTCATCTCCATCACCAATTTCGCCCCCTTCATGAATTGTTAGATTTTTTATTTGAAAACTGATGTTAAATCTGATGAGCTTGAGCACAGAATTCTTCCTGGACTTTTCAAATACAGTTTTAACTTCTGATGATTTCCATCAAATGGCTGCTGTCCTAACATGAAGTGTCTCAGGGATGTGGTTTGGTGCCTCCCCTCTCAATTCCACCATAAGTGAGTGTTTATTAAAAAGCAAAACTATTATATTAAAGTTAGAGAATCAAAAAGAAAACAAGCCACAAAAGGAGATTTCATGGAAGGTGGGAGGAAGAGAAGAGTGCTGAGAATAGATATTTCACCAGGCAACATGAAGGTCCTGGTGAGACTGGAAGTGGTAGTAAAGTAGGTAAGGAAGAACTGAAAACATGCCTGTCTGCCTCCTGGCTTTGGGTAGACTTGTCCCATGTGGAATCTCAGTTGTGAGGGAAAAAATACAGTTCCGTGTGATATTTTTTTTTTAAGATTTTATTTCTTTATTTGAGAGAGAGAGAGAGAACGCACACATGAGTAGGGGGAGGGGCACAGGGAGAAGAGAGAGAATGCCAAGCAGACCCATGCTAAGCACGGAGCCCAATGCAGGGCTGGATCCCATGACCCGAGCCGAAATCAAGAGTCAGATGCTTAACCCACTGGGCCACCCAGGCACCTGCCATGTTATCTTTATTTGTGATGAAGGAATAGGGTTTTATGTGCTGCCCCTTCCCTTCCTTCTATAAATATCCATAAGATCACCACTGTGCCTTCTACTAGGGATTAGCAAATTGCCTCCCTCCTGGCTCTTGCCTTTCCTGGGGTCTCCCACAGAGTGGATCTGAGTACTGTCTTCCTGTGAATCCCATATATGCTTCTGCCTTAGATCAGCTTCCCAGGGGGTCAGTTCAATAAAAGTGTACACCTTCCTATGATGACCATTTTTTCTTTTTCTCTTTTTTTTTCTTCTACTGAAAAATTACAGACAGGTAAGTTGTCTGCAATTACATATGAAAGATTCTAAGCAAACTGTGTCCACAGGAGTTTTCTTTGTCCCTGCATTAGACTGTATTTCTTTCTTCTTGATGTTTGTGGGACAACTAGCTAAGAATAGCTAGTGTTTCCTTTTTGTTCAAATACAGCATAGAAAGGAAGATAAGCTTAATAGTAGGGTTATAGTTACTATTGCTATTTATTCTGATTCTAATAAGAATTCTTTTATGTATTAATGAGTTAGAAATGCACGAATTGAATGTCACTTCTAGATACATAACAATATTATCTGGTGGAAATCGCAAGTTTATACAGTTCCACCTTGTTGCACAAGAAAACTCTAGGAGGTGCCCTACACATTATGTACGTGAAGGTCACCATTAGGCACCACTCAGTGGATGACATTGACACAAGATCTCATACAAATGCTCTTTCCCCATGTTGTTCTAAACTGCAGAAGTTTATATTATGGACAGAGATAGTACGACGTTGGTTAAGAAACAGGTGATAACCTCTGTTAGAATACTAACTGGTCAACACATATAGGTTGTATATTCTGGGATAAGTTACCTAATTTCTCTAAACTTTCTCTCTTAATTATAACAAGGATTAATATTATTGTTTTTCTCAGCAGTTTTGTGAAGATCAAATGACATAATTTTTCTTAAGCATTTAGTATATTTGTCTACATAAAAATGTTATCATTAAATGATTAATCTTATAAAAAATCACTCATGAGGACAGTGCAAGTTTAGCTCATTGAAATGAATAATATGGGGATAGTCTTGTTAAAGTCAACATATTTCATATACACAGACTAAATTCCAACCTTGGCCAGAAAAAGAAATATTGCAAATGGGTGAATGCTTTTTGTTGTTGTTGTTAATCCCTGAAAATATTTTGATATTATTACTTATTTCATGACCTTAGATGAATAATTAATTGCTTGCCATTTTAAAAAATGCAAATAATGGGTACAAAAGCATTCTCATCCTGTCCTCAAGACCATCCCTGAGCTTTATTCCTTTCCTGACAACCCACATGCTTTTAAAAGCAGTCATGGATTTCAGTTTCATTCTAATTAATTGACAAGGCTATGCCTTGAGATTGTTATGGAACAAAAGAGTATACACAGCTATCAAATCTCATTTACAGAAGCACTGGAATTTTGGGGCCAAGAGCAAAGTTCTGGTGTCAGCTGGAGAGATTTGAATCCTGGTTTTCCCATTACAAGTTAGGTGAATTTAGGCAAAACATTTAATCTCAAAGTGGCTTGGTTTCTTCATCTAAAAAATGTTGAAAATACTATGTATTATATCGTCATGTGTCTTAAATGAAGTACTACATATAAAGCACTTGTAATTGCTTACTTTATACAATGCATTTTTGTATAGCAAGGCAAAACTTCTAATGGAGTACAGCGATTTCCTAACTCTGAAACAATCAACTCTTTTTTATTAGGATTTATTTCAAGTTGGTTGTAATTAGGCAAGGTACTGTCAATCAACATAAATAACAATGAAAATGGGTAAGTAAAGTTCTGCACTTAAGCGTCTATACCAGTCTACTCCTAAATTTGAATCAACATTGGTCTTTAATAGTTTTTTATATTAGCTAATATATAATATAATATAATTGGTATTGGAAACACATTTGAAATAGAGGGGAGGTTAAAGAAGAAGTTAAGGGCCAATAATTTAGTTGGGAAAGGAATCAAAGATAAGGTGTAGCTCAAGGAAAGGGTTTGGGTGTGTCTTTACAAATGCCTCTTAATAAATATGCTGAGAATGCAATGAAAAAATCAACTGCACATTATTTAAAATGATAATTCCTAAAGAGTCATTTTACTAGTCAGTATATGACTAGTATATTAATCAAAGTGACTATGAAGCCCAAGCAAAAGGAACAGCTCAGAAAAACTTCATTGAAGACAAAAATTAAACTAAAAGCTATTAGTCAGTCAACTTGGAGACCATCCTGATCCATCGGGTTTGGCTCCAAATTCTCAGATTGGGTCTAGGATCCCCAGGTTCCATCCTCCTTGGATCAGTGGGCAACATCTCATAGCAATGGTAGACCAAGAGTGGTGAACAGAAGCACGCAACATCACTAAAGGTCCAGGCTCTCAACTGGCTCATTGTCATAGTTACTCAAATTCCATTCTCCAAACAAGATCAAAATTAATGGATCAGGGAAATATACTCCGCCTCTAGTGATAGGAGCTGTTAGATCACATGACAAAGAATGTGGCTATACTGAGGAATGAAGAACTGGAACAAAAATGGAATCTAATACACATACTGTGAGCTGAAGGCTATTACTTCCACCCAACTTTTGAGGAACTTGCTTGTGAAGCTGGACTGGACAAGTACACGGGCAGCCATTCAAATATTAGCAGATAGTTGGTATAATTACCTCAAGTCTTTTCTAAGCTAGATATCACAAAATCTCAAATTTTACTTATTTTCTTTGTGTGTCCCCTGCTATAATGACTGGATCCCCTCATTTTCATGAGCACCCTCCTCTGGATTTGTGAATATAGCCTAGTTTTCCAGGTTTTTCTTAATACATTATCCCCACTATCAAACAGATAAATTCAATTAATGTGATGCTCTAGAACTCTTAATGCAGCTGAGGATATTGCTGGCCATTTACAAGCCATCACATGCTGCTACTATTTGTTCAAACTGATCTTAAGTTCACTGAAAACCTCAAATGTTTTTCTATAAGATTTGTTGCCCAAGCAAGTTTCCTTCAAGCATTATTTCACAGGTTAATACTGTTTTTACGTCTGTTGAAATTCATGTTGTGATTCTCCCGATCATGCCCAGAAAACAAGGGAAAGGAAAATAGAATGGTATGAGTAACAAGGAAAACCTTCCTTTGTATCTCATCCCAAATATATTTGTTTTTTATCACCTTAAGATGAAGAAATGTCTTAACCTATTCATGCTTCATTCCTGCTGTCTAGGATTTAATGTTTGAATCATTTCTCTCTAATAAAATCTGAACTTTTCCTTTTGGTATGTTATGAAAGTTACATTTATTATTTAAACTCTAGTTTTCTTTCATCCTGACACAAATTACATTTTTAAAATTGTTGTAATTTATATTGCATTAGATCTTATTTGATTAGAACACAAAGACACAAACTTTATAATCAATCCATGAGTATTTATTAAAAAGTGCTATTAGTACAGAATTGTGCTACATGTTCTATTCATTCCATACTTCGAGAATCTAGAGGTACATCAGTACAGATATAGAAATTCATTGATTAAATATAGTGATATTAAATCCAAGGCATAGAGCTAGATAAACTCTCAAGTTTAATAAAAAATAAAAACTCAGGATATAAATATAATTTTCATTTTGTATGAATTAAAATCCCTGAATATCAGTAAGAAACATTATCTATACAACTGCTGATGTGGGAGGGACCCTGAAAAAAATCAATATGTAACAATATATCTTAATACTATTTAGTAATGCTGAATACTAATAAATTTAAATCAGTGAAGCCTTTATTGCCACCTTATGGAACCCAATGCAGGGCTTAAACTGAGCCTGAGATCAAGAGTGGGATGCTTAACTGACTGAGCCACCTAGGAAGCCCCCACCTTTATTTTTTCAACTAAAAATGATATATATTTTATAGGAAAAACATCAGTTAATACATTTCGAAGAGTATCAGCACTACATTTGTTTAATATCAGCCTTGAAGTGAGTTTTTTAATTGAAAAGGTTATTTATGATGTTTTGTATTCATGTGCAAATGTTTGCTTGACCCATCATATACCCAATACTATGCAAAACACTAACAGAACTGGCCATGCATTCCAAAGCTTCAATCTTTATGTCAAACTCTGTGTGAATTCAGAAAGCACCTCCCTCACCTCAATTCCTTCATGGCAATTGCTCAAGAGATCATTTTTTAAAGATCTTGATAATTTATATGTATTGAGAAAATTTCAGACATATTAAAAATGATAAAATGGTATGGACCCATGATCCACCACAAAAAAAAGAAAACAATTTGAGGATGTTGGCATACCAGAAATATATTGGCTTCCAATCCCTTGCCCTTTCTCCAGGGGAAACACTCATTTGTGCATTTCTTCATAGTTTTACTTCTATATCATCTATTTATCCGTCTATATATCCACCTGTCATCAACATCTCTTTCTCTTTCTCTCTCTTTCTGTCTCTCTGTCTCTATCAGCCTTAATGTATCTATATAATTAAAAAGCAAGTTAAAAAAATTTTGACCATGGTACTATATTTGTAAAGTTTAAAGCCATATAAAACAATGTAATATCCAATTAGAATCTGCCTTTATATATGTGATAAAATATGTAGTTTATGTCATAATACATTGTTTTACATGATTTTATCCTACATAATTAGTATGTTACATAAAACTTTTTTTAACTTGCTTTTTTTATTTCACCCTCTATTATATTTGTAAGTCATTTATTGCTTCATTTATTTTGCCTCTGCTTAGTATTCCACTGGGTGAATATATTCCAACTATCCTTTCATCTGTTCATTTCTTCTAACTGGGTTGCTGCCAATTTCTGGCTATTACAATGGCTCCTTGAACATTTTAAACTTTATTTTTTAAGATTTTATTTATTTGAGAGAGAGAGAGAGAGAGAGCAAAAGCAGAGGGAGAGGGACAAGGAGACTCCCCGCTGAACAAGGAGCCCGATGAAGGGCTGGAGCCCAGGACCCTGAGATCATGACTTGAGCTGAAGTCAGATGCTTAACCCACTGAGCCACCCAGGCACCCCGCCTTGAACATTTTAATATATGACTTCTATTACTTAAGATTTCTATTTCTTCAGAATATATAAGGAGGAGTGGAATTCCTGCATCATAGGTTATATTTGACTCCCTTAAAATCCAAAACCTCTTAAAGAAGGAGTACATTAAGCTGGTATCTAATGTTTGAAAATGGGACTAATATTTGAATAATAACATGATTGATTTTATCATGTCATTTTTTTGCATCTAGAGCTTAATTGGGTAAAAATTCATAAGTGTATCAGAGACCTGGTTACTTCAAGGACATGGAATGAACCGAGAAGAATAAAAAAAAAGGATACAGGTTAGACTAGAGTCTCTGAAGCTAATGTTACATATTTTCTGATTCATTATGCTCTGGATGAATTTTTGCCTGACCTGAGAGCTACAATAACTTTCTTATATTTTTAGTACGTAAATATGTCAAGATATCAATAAATTTACCAATGAATGTTTATTACTTATTTCCTACAGTTGTTCCTCTGTATTTTTAGAAACCAATTTCATTTATCTAACTTTAGCCAACAAAATGTGCCTGTCACTGTATTAGAAACTGGTGCAATTAGTTCACACTATCTTGAGGATCATACTAATATATTCATACTTATGACTATAAGACAATGTTTCTGAGAATTATAGAATGGCAAAACTAAAAAGAAAGCTTTAGAAATAGCTTACTTCCTCATTTTAAAAATGATACAAAATAATGCCCAAAGATAATGAAATAATTTGTTCAAGGATGCATAGGTATTCAGTAGTAGAAGAAGGACTAACACCTGAATGCCTTAGAATATAATAAATTGATCTTTCTATTCCTCATCTTACTGTGTTGTGTTACAACTTCTGCTATCTATAACATAGTGTCCCTTATCACTGGATGCCATTTTTCTTGTTCATATTTTTATTTCTCCTTAAATCATTTCAAATAACTTGAAATAAGTAAGTGTTTTTATAGGGAGCTTTTTGATCTAGAAAATTAAATTGTTTTAAACCTATAAAGGATCCTATTTAGAAAACATTACCAAATGAACTATCATGATTTCAATGTGTAAGAAGTTCGATCAGGAAAACAGACAGTTCAATTCATCTTTTGTGATGGGGAAATATAATAATGAAGAATACTCAAATGACAAGAAAATAAAAAGTCTTCAGAACCCCTCTGAGGTCTGACCCTTGCCTGCTCATCCCCCATGAAAAGGTAAAGAAAGGTTCAGGTTGCATTGGTCAATGCTGGGGTGGATTCTCCTGCTGAAGGGGATGCAGCTTGTAGACAGAAACACTGGGAAGTGCACACTGGGCCCTTGGGAACACTGGGGAGAAAAGCAGGGAAACAGCCCTGTTGTCATGTCTGAGGGATAAATATTGAGGCAAAAGAGAAGACAAAACCAAGAAATTCAGAAGCTCAGAATTAGATGGAGTTAAAGCTAAGGCAAGAATTTTGTTTTTGAACTACTGTTGTCTTCATGATAACTTGGGGACACCTCTGACACTCCGAGAATGATCACTGATGGTTATAGTGAAGACAAAACAAAACTATCAAAACAACAATGACAACTATAAACCAGCAGCTAGAAAGCTAGAGATCATTTTCTGGGGGGTGAGGGGTTGGCGGTGGGTTCCTCCTGGTATTTTATGAATTGGTTTGTGGGTTGTAGACATCGGTACATGTTAGAGTCTGCAGCCTTCATTCTGAAAGACTGCCTGATTCCATTTCTTTTCCCCTTTAGTATCTAACATAAATTCTGGAGAAATATAATCAACAAATTTCACATTCCAAAACACTGTGAGGAGGAAATGGATCAATGTCCCTGTAGGGGTACTCTTACTATTTCAAGAGAATAAGACTCTGGTGTTGAAATGCACTTGAAAAAATAGGTCAGTGGGGCGCCTGGGTGGCTCAGTCGCTAGGCGTCTGCCTTCGGCTCAGGTCATGATCCCAGGGTCCTGGGATCGAGTCCCGCATCGGGCTCCCTGCTCAGCGGGAAGCCTGCTTCTCCCTCTCCCACTCCCCCTGCTTGTGTTCCTGCTCTCGCTCTCTCTCTGTCAAATAAGTAAATAAAATCTTTAAAAAAAAAAAAAAAAGAAAAAGAAAAAATAGGTCAGTAAACTGAGATGTTTGGGTGATCAGAAATCATTGTTCCTGAATAATTAAACCATATGCCAGATAATAATATTAAGGCTGTGCTCTGGAACTTAATAGAATGTCCTCTCAGAAACTGAATTTCCCGTAAGTCACTGGTTATGTTTCACTGGTATTTTTCTCTGTTAGAGAACATCTGTGTTGATTTTAAAAGAGGAAACTTACCCAAGATGACACCTCTCAAGGTGGCAGCACGTTTTATGCCTGAAATCTGGAGCCATCTGGATTTCTTAATTAAAGTAGTGATTCCAGCAACTTTTAGTTAATTAAACTGAAAGTTATGAATTTCCTGCTCCCTATGTCTTGTATTGTTATTAGATATTAAATATTAACAGCATATTCAAGGTTGAACAAAGACTGATACTTTGCTAGAAGGGAAGGTTTGGGATTTATTGATTTTTATGGTAATAACTAAGGTGATCTCAAAATCTTTTATTTAATTTTATTTTCTCGGAGTGATTTTTGTTGATTAATGAAGATCTTCTTAGAAGTTTTTTTCAATTAGGTCACCACTAAATAGAGCTGATCAATTCTTATGTTGTTTTGTTTTGATTTTTGTAATTATTATACCACAATTACTGGCATTATAATAGATTCCAAATACACATGTACACATCATCAAGTAGGTGGTTAAAATACTTAGGTATTATAAAAATATCTTATATAAATATATTCAGTTGACTTGATCCAGTCTTTGTTTTTAGATCCAATCTCTTAGCAACAGAAAAACATATATTCAGAAAGAACAGAACATTTTCAGGGCAAATCAGCCAATTAAGTAAATACCTTTGATTCCTTTTGTTTTATCTCTAGGGTTTGTAACTATTAATTAATTTAGAGCAAAGAATCTAAAGGTGATAAAATTGGAGTACTTTCCTTAGTATGATTTTTATTATACACTATTATATAGTACAAAATTTAGTAAGTGGTAATCAATTCCCTTAACAATTTGTTGACTTATTCATGTTTATAAAATTTAAAATTCATTTGAGTTAC
Organism: Mirounga leonina; assembly: GCF_011800145.1. Classification (NCBI taxonomy): domain Eukaryota; kingdom Metazoa; phylum Chordata; class Mammalia; order Carnivora; family Phocidae; genus Mirounga; species Mirounga leonina. The sequence continues at coordinate 97,727,739 of NW_023270377.1, read as the reverse complement.
TGGCTGATTAGTAAAAAGTGATTTAAGACTAAAAAAGTGATTTAGAAATGTTTGGATCAGTGAACCTATCATTACACTTTTGTAGAGTCTACAATTCTGGTGCAGGGCTCAAATGAAACTTTAAATTATCTATCCAGTATAACTCTAAATGGGGAAAGTGTCACGTTAGACCAGAATTGCCAAACTCTTTCAACTTTTAGGATAGTTTCAATGACTATTGAATTACCAAACATATATGCAGTTACAGAAAATTTGGAGGCATGCTCTGTATCCTAATGATGAGAGCTGAGAGACAGAAAGCAGCACCAAGTTTGTTTTCATCATTCTGGAAATTAGAGTTTGATATAAAGAAACCAAATTACAGATTTAAAAACAAAGTGAGTGCATTGGTTAGGAACCACTAAAAATGCAGAACTATTTGGCATTCCAGAATCAGTCTCTTCATTTCTCTCGAATATATAAACACTTTTCCTCATATTTACAACACTTTACAGTCCTAAAACAACTGACATCAAAAAGGTAACTTTGATTACTTCATAAACAGACTAAATTAGAAGCCATACCCCTTTCTGGAATCCCCTAAAAATATATATTTCCTCTTCTCCCCATGCTTTGAAGATGATCTTTTTTTACGTATTTATGTATTTATTTATTTATTTTTTAAAGATTTTATTTATTTATTTGACAGAGAGATAGTGAGAGCAGGAACACAAGCAGGGGGATTGGGAGAGGGAGAAGCAGGCTTCCTGCCGAGCAGGGAGCCCGATGTGGGACTCGATCCCAGGACCCTGGGATCATGACCTGAGCCGAAGGCAGACGCTTAACGACTGAGCCATCCAGGCGCCCTGAAGATGATCTTTTTTTAATATGCAAGTGTACCATATAGTTCTCCATAGACTATTTTGTTTTGGGGATTTGTTGAGAATTTGTAATAATTTTGACCAATTGTTTCTGTCCATAGTTATTGATGTGAAACAGAAGGTATCATATAATCAAATTCCTGCCAGAGATAAAAATATTTTCACGTATCAGGGACTAGTTCATGGAACTCCTAGAAACATAGTGTAATAACAAGAGTTATGTATGTTTCAGATTCATAGAATGTATGTTTTGATTCCTAAATGCCTGATAATTCATCTAAGTATATTCAATTTTTTCCATCTTTTTTTAAAATTATTTTGTGCAGGCATGCTGCTGCGCCCTGGGGATACAGATATAAAAGGTCTCTACTCTGAAGGATCTCCTGGTTTATTGGGGTTCACAGAAGGATGTTGATGTCTATAGTATCTGTCACAGATGGTCAGAGATAAATAACAAAATACCAAGACAGGTACTATGACAGAAATTTGCACAGTACTTAGGGGGTTTAGATTTGGGTGATCAAGGGAAAGCATATCATAGGATGTAATATTGGAGCTGTACCTGGCAAGACAATATGCAGACGTCACATTTCAGATTCAAATTACATCCGGAACTAAATCTCAACTGTGTCAACTGTGTCAATACACTTTGTTATGTGGACTAATTAGCCTTTACTTAGCTGCCTTGGCCTAAATTTTTTCCTTTGTAAAATAGAGATAAAATGACCTACTTGATAGTTTTGTTAGGAGGCTTTTTCATATTAAGATGCTGTCAAAGATTAAGTAGTTTGCTTAAATTCACACTGAGAGTGAGTGGTGCAACAGTGATTCCCAGAACTCAAGGAAAGTTGGCTCTAAATGCTGTGCCCTTAACCAAATCTAATAATTGATCCCTTCAACATGCTCTGAACTTCCCTCCTTACAATCTTTCAGAGGACCTCTTAATTTTTTCAGGGCTAAGTTATATCTACAAACCATTTTATTTAGAGACACATTTTACCAAACTCGAGTGATTTCAATAATTCAAATTCAAGCTGCTGTAATCTCTGTTTTTCTTTGGTGAGAAATGTTCTAGAATGTAGGCTCAGTTAGATAAACCACAATTCAAGAACCACATCTTCTGAGTGGAAGACTGGAGCCGTTCATTTAGTTTGAAGAGTAGGAATTATGTATAGTATGATCTGGGACGGACTAGCTATTTAAAGACTTAATTTCTGACCCCAAACTTACTTAATGTCTTCTGTTACTCAAACAGTATGATTGCTTAATATCAGTTGTAGCATCACTGGGGAAAATTCTCTGGAATCAGATAAATATATCCATTTATTTTTCTCCTTTTCAAGCTTTTTGTTTTTTTTTTCTTTAGTGAATGACATTTAAAAAATGCTATGAGTTCATTTACTAACCAATGATTGAAATATAACATAAATATACAGATGTATCAAAAAGTACACAGTGAGTTATCACAAAGTGAACACATGCATATAATCATCATCCAGGTTAAGAAATGGAGCATCAGAAGTCAGTCACCCTGGTGCCCTTTCTTAATCATTATATTATAGCCTTTTTTATCTGTTAATATAATCACTATCTGGACATATAACACCATAGATGTATTTTGGCTGTTTTCGAATTTTAAGTAAATGAAATTATGTAGTGTATACTCCCTTGTATTTGGTTTCTTTCCCTCAAATTTATGATTGTTCTTGTATGTAGTAGCTTTTCATTTTGTTGTTTTGTGAATATGACATGATATATTTATCTATTTTAATCTTGATGGGTATTTGGATTTCCCCTTTGGGCCTTAAATTAGGTTCCTTGGACTTCTGTAGCAAAGAACCAGAAACTGGGTAGTTTAAAACAATGGAAAGTTATTGCTCACTGTTCTGGAGTCTAGAAGTCTGAAATCAAGGTGCTTGCAAGGTCATGTTCCCTTTGAGACCCATAGAAGAGAAGCCTTCCTTGTTGCTTCTAGCTTCTGATGTTTGCCAACGACCCTTGCCTTTTCTTGGCTTGTAAATGCATCACCCAACCTCTGCTTTCATCATCCTATGGGCATTTGAAGAAACCTTATCTTAATTCAAAGTTATAAAGATATTTTCCTAAATTATCTTGTAGAAATGTTCTTGCTTTATTTTTCACATTTAGAATTACACTCTTTTCTTTTCTCTGGGATTAATTTTAGGGAATGGCATAGTTAGAGGAGTCAATATTTTTTTTTCTCATGTGGATATTCAATGAACCCATCATCATTTATTTAAAAATGTCATGCTTTACCCACTGCATTCCAGTGCCATTATTTTCATAAATCATGTGTTCATACATATGTGAGTCTGTATCTATGTATTTAAAACTCTCTAGGCTGTTCTGTGATTGTATCAATCTTGATCTAATCAGGAATTGAAGTGTTTGAGAGTTGGACATCTGTTCCTTTGAAGGGCTTGTCAGTTTCTGCTTCACCCAACTCTTGGGAAACAGTCTGTTGGAGTTGAGTTCCCACTTAAATTCTAGTGTATTTCCTAGGGCCATTCTTTTTTTGTTGGCCCTGAATCCAGCTTTTGTTCTTTAAGCCCTATAATTCTCCTGAAAGCTCTGCATAGCTTCTAGTAATTCAGCCACTCCTTTCAAATTGAGGGATGATTGACTCCAAATGTCTAGCTCAGTTGTCTGGATTCTTGGCCCTCAGAACCAGAAGTCCTCACTTACCACCTTGGTAGATTTCCAGTGGCCTCAAATATATTTTAATATTCTTTGTGTTACTATATACTTATTTTCAGATGGAAGGATGGTCTAAAGTTAGTCCATCATTGCTGGGAACAAAAGTGCTTTTGTTGTGTTTGGATTATTTAATCTTGGACAATCTCTGTATAATAACTACAGAAATAATTGGCATCTCTGTGTATTTACAGAATTATGGTGAAGAATATTTATATGTATATCCGTGTTAAAGCAACTAACCAAAACTCCCAAGGTGGGGGGTTGGGGTCATGACAATAATTACATACACTATCACCTTATTCCCACTTGTTTTCCTTGGGAAGTGACAGCCTAACACAATCATTGCTCATATATAATACTTTATTCCATCATTCTACTGCCCTGTCTATTGTATTGCTTTTGCAAGTGCAACTTCAACTTCTATGTCTCTGCCATTACCTGTTGTCTTTATTATCCTCTGCTTTTCTTAACTTCCATCTCATTCTAATTGGAAGGGCATCTTTATTTCCTGAGAGATAAAGAATTAAATGGTAGGATTTGGTTGCAGGGATTGCCAAGACCCAGTTTATTGTCAGTGGTACACTATTAACTGAGAAGATGAAGCTATTACAAGCCAAAAATATTACCTGGAAACAAACAGAACTCCCAGCCCATTAGTCTTGTCATTTGTTTAAGTCTCAACATCATCTTATATGTAATACAGCTCCATTAGTCAGGTTCTTAACAGGAAACAGAGGACACAATCAAATTAACATAATTGTGGAGGGTTTATTTAAAAGGCATTAATTATAAATGTGTGGGTGGACACAGGCAACAGGGCAGTGGAAACCATAAGGCTAGAAACAGGAACAGAGCTGTCACTGTCCCTTAGCCCAAGAAAATGAGTAGAGTTGCCAGAGGCAAGAAGGAGAGAGAGCCATACACAGTATCTACCTTGAAGAAGAGTAGTCAATGTCAATCAACACAACAGTTAATGGTATCTTCATAAGGAAAGAACAAGTATTCCGACTTCAATCTCCTCCCTCCAATCTCTTGCCTGGGATCCCCACTGGCCAAACACAACTGAAAGTCAAGCTGCACAGGAGCCACGGATGTAGTCTATCTGGGTCAGCCTTACAAGGCAATAAGGAGAGTAGAGATGGATAGAGAGTGGATCTGGAGAGACAAATGGAAGATTAGTGGCACAGTGTACATCTATTATACCTCAACTCCCACTTTGTCCTGTATCACAAGGGTAAAAACTTGTGATCCTAACACAGGGGATGTATAAAATCCCATCATCATTAGATAATGACAGTTCAGTCATACTCTCACACAAAACCTAAAATGTTTGATACAACCTGAGTCTTTCACATAGAGGGAAGTAATGGAGAAAGGACACAATTCAGTCATAGCAAATATAGCTGCTCTCATTCCTCTCTCTGTAGTTGATCACAGGGCTTATGTTGAAAATAAGAGAGGTCTTTTCACCACCAATTTTACCAATTTCCTAGCCTTCTGCCAGTGATAACTGATGTGTCAGTTAAAGGTTTTTAGGCACAGGAGGACTCCCTCCATAGGAGGAAGATACTTTGAGGTGTGAGGTTTCAACCCTATCCATAAATGTTTAAATGATCTTATTCTATAGGCCAGTGTCCCATTCCTTTGTCACTGGTCTTCTCACCTTAGCATGAGAAACATGGTGTGATTGAGGATTCAAATAGCCCTGCAACTCTGTACACTTTCCAAACAGATTCAGGGGCTGGACCTCAGCCATATGTGTCCTGCCATTACAGGAAATTATTTGAAACTGCCATAGTGGCCTTGTGTTTCTCCACATGTGTTCTTAATTTGTATTCCTGTTTCTTATGTTCTTTTCTCCTATGTACATTCTTAAGGTATGGTAGGAGAATCTAGGCGGTATCATAATCACTACTGTCATGGTAGAAACCAAGTGACTCAGATCTTTGATTTCCCAGGGCTTTCCCCTCCATCTATATTCTATCTCATGCCACCACGAGTGATAATTTCAGTAACCACAATGCCATAGATTACCTGTGTCCTACCTATGTCTCATTACCTCCTCCCTCACTCAGCAAGATGTTATCCTGCCTTCCTGAAATATATGACTAACACAACACCAGAATCCAATTTTGAGAGCCCCTTTCCTGAGGCCATTTTAGTACAAATTACTGTATCAGTAAGGAAGCCAGTAGGTAACAGATGGTATGCTCAAATTAAGATAATTTGAGGAGATTTTATGTACAAAGTGAGTAACTTTAAAGTATGGGTACAGAGTAAGGAAACCACAAGAATATGGAGGTAGTAGTGGTGGCAGGGTTGACACTATTAGTCATGAAGAGTAAAGGGAGGCAGGATTTCCAGGCAGCCTGAGGTTATAGTAATTAGAGAGAATCAGAAGGACAAATCTCTTACCTCCAATCTCAACTAGACTCATGGTTTCTTCCTGGCCGAGTCTCTTCAGGTCTCAGCTCTAAACTCATGTCCTTGAAGACTTTTCCTTTTCCATCTATACAATATAGCTTCACCATCTCCCCCCTCAACTGCTCCTTATCCCATTTTCTGATGGCATGTATCAGCAGCTGGCATTATCTCATGTCCTTCTTCTACCACAATCTGATCTTCTAGTGCAATTCCATGACTGCAGACATCATGTCTATCTTATTCTTTGTTGCTTCCTCAACAGCAAGAACAGTATCTGGCATATAATAAATAACCAATCATATTTGGCAAGTGATGCAAATGAGGAAATGTTTGAAAAAATATAAAAAAAAAAGAAGTGGTGATGGCTGAGGCTAATTGTGGTTATTGATTGGAAAAGAAAAGGTGAATTAGAGGAAGCCATTACAGAGAGGAATTGAATTAGAATTGGGAAAAAGAGAGGAAGGAGAAAAGATGGTGCCACCATGTCAAACCTGGGGGAAAGGAACAATTTGTAATTCTTCTGTGCAGAACTTGGAAGTGGCACTCTTTTCAGGAAATTACTATATATTTATTCTTAGAAATGTTTAAAAGACTTCATTAAAACCTGAGGTTTCCAAGCAAAATATCTGAACAACATATGTAAATAACAAAATGGCTGATAAGGGACTGCTTAAGTGCCAACAACATAGAAGTTATATGAGTAACAATAAGCAGAAATTCTATATGCCTCAAATGTCTGATGTTTTGTTTAAACCAAACCATATCAAAACCCAATTACACATATTTACTGAGATCCTTCTGTAGGCTCACCTTCATTTCATGAATTTCACCAATTTTTTTTCTCATAATATAACCTGAACAAGTTTGTTTTAGAAAGTTTTAAGATCTAGTACATGTACTTAGGTAGACAACACATTTACTCATTCATTTTCCTGAATCATGTTCAGATATCAAGCCAGTGAAATAAATTAAATAAATAAATAAATAAATACATCTATCCATACATACATGTCTCAATAGATAGAGTGAAGAAAAACAAAAAGAAAGGCAAGGGGGCAGTGAGGAAGGCAGACAAGGTTGAGTCTGGGACACAAGCCAGCACTGTGCTAGGCTACTTTCACTTAAGATGTCATCGACTCCTCACATAGCTCTGAAGGCTAGATATTATTAATTTCTCACTGTGAAGGTTTTTCATGTAAGGATGAGAAAAGATAGGGAAATTTCATAAAATCATTTGATATTCAAGTTAGAAATAAAATTCTCAATTGACTCCAAATCTCAGGGACTTTCCACCACTCACCAGTTCTTCAGAAGAAAGGATATAAGCCATCAGTCATTATGTTGGTACTACAGAAAAAGCCAGGAGGCATTTCCTGAAAGAACAAGCAAGAGTTAATACATATCACGTCATCCTATTTCTAAAAATAGCAATTATTTATCTCCATTGCTTTTGTTTATCTCCTAGAGTGTATATTCTAATATTTTAATAGGATTTGGCTATGTTTAATTTAGATTTACCTGAAATAATATTGCAGACGTTGATGGACTTATTTATCATCCCAAGGTTTGTTCTTCCTATCACCTTCCTCCCATCCATTTGTCTTATTTCTCTTTCCCAGGCCATCCGTTCCTCTTTTCCTGTCTTCTGACACACTCATTATCACCTACAGCTTCTCAAGATGACTGGAGGCTGCAGAGGGCCTGGAGCCAGAACACCCTCCCAGGGTGGCTAGAAAGAAAGGGTGGAAGTCAGAGTGATGCCTAGAGCCTGACAAGAGTCTGGAGGAGCTCTATCATTCTAACTCATTCTTAAAATTCACCCCCCCCACTTAATCATCTGATAGCCCATTTCAAACTTACAATAATTTTTATTACTAAATATCCTTTAGCACAGTATTTGTCAAAGAGTATGTAGGCATTGGGCTGGCACTGATGAATATTGTCATTCTGGTCCTTGAAGAGTTACAGTAAAATTGGAGATATAGACAGTGACATGTGTAGGTGGGTGTTATAAAACACAGGGAAGGTGATTAATTCATCCTGCAGATGTCAAAGGAAGTCTTCATGGAAGAGATGACACATGAACTGGGTCTTGAAGAATGATTAACATTTGCCAAGCAGTAGAACAGTGTAGGAAAAAGGTAAAGGGATGGTAATAGTAGGGATAATAATAATAATAATAAAGGGATAGTAATGTTAGATTAATGTCTTTGTAGGCAGGAGACATGGCAGAGAATCCACTGTAAGAACTGTAATTACGTGTCAAGTGGTCTCATCGATGTGGTTCCAATTATAACACAACACTCCAGTTACTTAACAGATTACTGAGCCCACAGATAACAATTTTTTGGTGGATCTACACACTACTTATATTTTGAAATGTGAAATGTCTTCTAACTTTCCCTTATGGTAAGATGCATCTTGGCATTTTTCTGAAAAGCTAAAATTTGGTTCAGGCCACATTTTTCTTTTGTGTCTGGCTCTGAAGTGTAACTTTTGCATCAGGCCCTTGAGAGGGATAAAGTTTCTTTGGTAGGGGCAAATCACATGGAAATGCAGTACAACCTTTGTTGATTTGACCTACATCACCTTCCTTCCACTCATTTGCTCATCAGCTGACAGTTCCCATTGCTGAGGCCAATTAGCTATCTTTCTGCATGACCTTATTGTACTTTTTCCACTGTAAAACACATCATGGCATCAGTGATATTCTGTCTGAAGTTCTAATGTTCTTGCTTGCTATGTACTACCAATTTGATTACCTCATAGTGCAAACACTCTACTGTGGGGCGATAACAAAATAGTTATCCTTCACGTATACTCTAACTGCCATGCATTACCTTTCTCTGTGTACATACTACTTGGAAATATGACTCCAGTGGCCAGTTACTGGGAAAATTTACAGCATACTTTCCAGAAACCTATAAAAAAGATGAATCTCACTGTGGAAGACTCTGGTTCTGCTCTTTCTGGGTTGTCTGTATTTTATATTTTCTATTTTGTACTTTGTGATCTAAAGTACAACTCAATATTGTAGATTTCACATGATTAAAAATGGCATGGAGAGATAAGAAATATACTGATGCAGCATCTAAGCTTCATGGAGACTACAGGAGAGCCTGTTTTTCCCTGTCAGGATGTGACACCATTTTGTGAAATTTGCCCAAGAGACCTGTTTATCTACTATCTGGCTTCCTTCAGTACACATTTTTCAATGCTCACTTTTTTTCTTCCAAAAAACAAATGATGAAACTTTATAACCAACTGGAAATTTCTATACAACATCCAGTGTAATGTAGTATTGATACTCATCTAAATTTCAAGTTCTCAAATATTCCAAAAACAAATTTTCAATTATTCAAACATTTTGACCATTTTTTTCCAATCTAATTACACAAGTATAACTAGTTTAAGAATTCAGAATAATGAAGGTGCACTGTGGCAGATAACTGTGTTAGACACTTTACAGCTTTTATAAGATTTAATCTTCATAAGAGCTCATTGAAGGAGGTATTATTATCCCTACTCATGGATGAGTCAATTAAGACTCAGAAAGTTTAATTAAGTTACTTAAGATTATATGGATACTAAATGACAAGTAAAGAAAAATATTTAACTTGAAGTCCTTACATTTTGTCTATTATATATTGCCTTCACAAGTGAGGATCAATTTTATTATCTTAAAGGACCATTTCCACATGTTTAATCTATTTGAAAATATTCCAGAAGATTCACTTTTCTTTGCATCTCAGACTTATCCTTGTTCCAGGTGGAACATAAGTTAGTGGGTTAAGGACAGGAGTGCGTGTTGGTATCTAATTAGTAAACTGTTCCCAAATACTTGGTGAAAAATGGTTCTCTTAGTGACAACTTAGCAAAAGTTCAGCAACACATGGAGTTACTAACCACACAGGAAATGATTTAAGAAATGATTTGCACATGAGTAAGTGATGATGGTATGGTAAATATAAATTCTAATGCAGATCATTAAGATATATGAAATGTTGTTAAATAAAGTTGTGACAAAATAAATTGTGTTATTGCATAAATAATATGTTCTAACCCAAGTGGTCTTTACGGAGTCTAGAAATTGAGGAGTGGGAAGAATGAAAGAATTTATCATTTAAGACCACCCAATTGTCTTTTTTCTAATATTCTCTTAAGCTACAAAATTCATTTAAGCTAGAACTAATTTAAAAACTCAGTTAAAATGCACAATAAAGCTGATTTTCTTAACACAGAACTGATTTCTTAACAATAGAACTGTTGTTTATTTATCAATTTAACATTTTATGGTCATTATTCCTCCTAATTGAAGTAAGATGTTAATTTTAATGGGTTTAGAAAATGGGAGAAGTATATAGACTAACATAAAAATACAGTCACTGGTAACACACACACATATACACAGTTGGGATAATATTCTCTATAATTTTGTAAATCAATATCTTTTACTCAAATTTATATCATCCTAGTTTTTCTATATCATTAAATATTTCCCTCAGAAAAACATGATTATGACACATAAAATTTAATCACATAGACATCTTGGTTTATTTAATGGATCTTGTAACAATGATTTTTTATTTTTATAATGTGACTAAGAATACTGATATAAAAATAACTGCCCTAAAATCTTTGTGCATATCTCTAATTATTTTTCAGGAGAAATTCACAGAAGTAGAATTACTAGATGGAAAAGTACAAACATTTTGAAGGCTTTTTGATAAGATTCTGCCAATTCAGCTTTCATGGAATTAGTAATAATTTATTCCCATCAGTAAGATTTTGGTATATTAATGTGATTTTTGAATACATGTGAGACTGAATGTCTTACCATATTAATTAACCACCTGTTTTTTTATTATATGACCTTTTTTGTTTATATTTTTTGACCATTTTTCTCTTGTGATGTTAAGTTTTTTATCGTACATTTTTAAGGCTTTCTGTGCATTAGAGATATTAGCATTTTGCATTTTAAACGTGTCAAATATTGACCCCAATTAAGTTATTTATGGTAATATTTAAAGCATTTTATTATTTTTTTTAAGAAAAGGTGCTTAGATCTACCAGGAATCTCCTTTATTCTGTGTCCCAAAGCATTTATACTTAGCAAGACTTCTTTAGCTTGAATACAGTTTTATTTGTGTCTCTTATGGTTTCATGTGCATTTAATTCTTTAATCAGTCCGGAATTTATATTGATCTGTGTTAGATGTGTTACCTGTTGATATAAAAATATCGACAAGTGGATAAATTAAATCATCTATTTGTTCTTCTTTACATATACTTTTGCTCCTTTTAAATTCAATCTCAATATTGCAACCATAGCAACTTCAAATCTCTACATATCCATTATCTCATGTTTAGCACACAATTATAAAAAAAATAATGAACGCAGACTCTAACTCCTTATATCTTATAATATTGTGAAGCCAAGGCCAATTTATAAGTGCAAGTAAACAAAATTGTAAGATGACAGTTCAAGAAATGCCATCTGGCAATGTTTGGTAAACAGCAAATGAGAGATATCACCACACATACAGAGATGATCAGCTGAAATGCCTAATAGAGTCCCAAGTAAGCCGGGATGAAGTTCAGTTAGATCTTGAGGCATAAGAAGGATGGACTTAAATCAAATTAAACTGTAACAAAGGAATGGCAACAAGGAGTAGAGAATAGTGTTAGTGATATTGATCATTTTGGAGGGAAATAAGTATAACAGATCTCATTTTAGCAAATAGCTGCTTCACTGCCACATACTTACAGAATATAATAATAGGAGTTGGTAATACTTAATCGATGGCTTAGTTGTGCTAAAGATTGGCTATATGACCTACACAAATTTACTTCACTTTTCTGGGTCTCCGTTTTCTCATTGTTAAAATGACAGAGGCGGATTAATGGACGTCTGAGGTCACTGAAAATACACAATTTTCTGAGTCCATGATTCTGAATGCTTAGAATTTTAGTCACCCTAGTGAACAGAAGAGGATTGGAGAAACCCATTTATCAACTCTCAAATTACTCCACATGGGCGGATGCTTATTCTTTCCTTAGACAAGACAGCAGGCCATTTTTATTCATCTTATGCTTTTTCTACCCTAGCCATGTCGTCTCAAATGGACTCTTTTTGACTATTCTACACCATGACAAGAAATAGTTTCTATTAAGTAAGTATTTACTAAATACATAATTATCTGTACCACTTGAACACAAAAATATCTTACAACTATCAAGCAGTACTCTCAAAATGAACCCAAAGTATATATACACTGAGGCCCACAAGTTTAAAAAAATGGTTCGGTATAGAAAGAAACTGCCATGGAAAACAGTTTTCAGTAACCTCTGCTGGTCAGAATAATTTCAGATCTGTGTTTTGCTGAGTCAGTTTTGTGTCTTATACATTTCACTTTGTTGCCATGCCAACCTCCCAATTCTTCTTAATGTGAAGATGGCTAGATGTTAACCTGGGCATTTGAAAAGATAACGTTGCTAACTCCCAAACAGACGTGATGGTTTAGGATGTATTGGGTGAAGGGTCAAATGTCTGTTCTAGTCATTTCAGTCTTCCCAACTTCATAAATCCTTCAGATCATGCACTGCTTCCTTCTGAGAAAATAGACTTACTATGATGACTGATGAAAAACACTCCATGTTTTAGTATTTTTCACTGGTAAAAAGTTGCAATGAGTTTTTAAAATTCACTGGTACAAACCTTCTGCTAACATAAAAGTGGATTGTTGAGTCATGTTGCTTATCAAGGAAATAACATGTAGTTTCAAATTTCAGGAATGTTTTGTTTATAATATTTAAAGGCTGTACGTCACAAATTTTCATGAAATCCTCTCAGTTGCAGGTATTGTTCATTTCAGGAATCTCATTTATCTTGCACGAAAAATTTAAATAAGTTAATAAATCATATTTTCTTAGATTATTTAGAGAGAGAGAGAGAAAGAGAAAGAGAGTAAAGAGAGTATTTGGTTAGTTCAGAAAATATGACCACTTTGCAAAAGGAATCTATGAAATGGTTTCCTCTCTAGCTCTTCAAAAAGGCATGCTAATTTTGGAATAAAAATTTCATATGCATGATAACCTAAGCCCATTCAATTAATTGAATCTGGAAGACAATTTTTCACAATGTTCATTTAGTTATGAATTGTGTTCTTCTAAATCTGCCTTTCCCACTCATCAATCCACAATCACAACACATGTGCAATGAACACAAAGCTTCTGCAGAGAAGTTTGTGAAACTTAATTAACCTTGGATTTTCTCACTTTGTTCTTATTTAATCCATTGCCCCCTGCTTCACCATCTTTGCAGCTAGCCACCTCTTTATCTACAATTCCCGAGTCTTATGTTTTACCCCTTCAACCAGAAAGAAGTTTTGCTTTTTTCTATTTTGGCCTTCATTACCACTCCCACATTATTTGCTCAAACACTCATTTTAGTCCTTGAGTCTCCATCTCCTAACCAGAAACAATACAGATGTCAGGTCAGCCAGTGTAACTGAGCCTCTGATTTGCTACTTCATCCCAGGTGAACTGTCTGTTCTTTCGACAGTTGTAATAGCAGACTCTGGCTCTTGGTAGAAATTGTCACATTATTTTGATAGAAGCAATTTGGAGTCAGATTTCAGTTCAAATCATAGTTCTGTTATTTGCCAAATTACTTTTTAAAATTTCTGTTTAATTTATTTGTCTGCTATTCTTACAGTGTTAATCTTTTTTTTTTTTTAACACAACAGAAATGTATTCTCTTACAGTTCTCGAGGCTAGAAGTCCAAAATGAAGCTGTGTTCCCTGCAATGCCAGATTAATTTTTTTTTAAATATCTTACTTAAATTCTTTATAAGTTATTTTGTATAACACTGGGATTTCAAAGTTTGCTTCATTGAGGTGTAGCAATGATTAAATAAGATGACATATGCTAAGTGGCTAGTATTATATCTGACCCATAGCTTGTGCTCAATAAATGATAGAACAAATCTAGAAACTCTCAATATTGAATCCTGTGTTTTTTTCAATGAGATAATTTGGGGTTTCCTTAACACTACAGGGCAGTAACACCTCACTGCACATCACTTTCCATCAAAGAACAGAACAGCCACTAACTAAAACCTAAGGAACCCATAACCCATTCCTTGTAAGCTTGTGAGGAATGTGGTTTTATGCATTAATGCAGAGTCAAAGTTGACCTCACCTTTAAGAGAGCAGATACTATAATTATAGTCTCCTCATCCTCTACCAACATTAAATCGGCCCTCAAAGGAAGAATATTCCACTAAATGTAAGAGACATTATACAGGGAAATATTCATTAAGTTTAGCAGCTGCCTTTCTTGAGAAATCATGTGCTGCTGCTGGCTACTGTTTACTACTGCTCTTGTGAAGAGTTTTAAGAAGTGGTAACTTTTTGTACCTTGTCAAAAATTACATAAATATATAAGTATATACCGATATTATATATATTACATATATATGAAGAAATAAATATAAATCATGGAGGGCAGGAGGCAGTGGGATGAGATATTCAAAGAACTGAATGAATGAAAGATCATTGGGAATTCTAATCTAACAAAACTACCCTTCTAAAATTATGGCATAATTAGGAGATTTCCAGGTAAACAAAATCTGAGAAAATTTTTTGCTAGCAGACCTGTCCTACAAGAAATACAAATTCGGGTCCTTTAAGCTAAAATGAAAGAATACTAGATAATAATTCAAATCCACACAAAGAAATAAAGAGCACAGCCAAAGTAACTGTGTAGATAAAAGTCAATAATACCAAAAGTTGGTTCTTTGAAAAAAAAAAAAATGAAAGATTTTTAACTAGACTAACAAAAAAAAAAAAAAAAAAAGACATGAAAAAGGGCTCAACATTGCTTGGCATCAGGGAAATCCAAATCAAAACCTCAATGAGATACCACCTCACACCAGTCAGAATGGCTAAATTAACAAGTCAGGAAATGACAGATGTTGGCGGGGATGCGGAGAAAGGGGAACCCTCCTACACTGTTGGTGGGAATGCAAGCTGGTGCAGCCACTCTGGAAAACAGTATGGAGGTTCCTCAAAAAGTTGAAAATAGAGCTACCATATGATCCAGCAATTGCACTACTGGGTATTTACCCCAAGGATACAAAAGGAGGGATCTGAAGGGGTACGTGCACCCCAATGTTTATAGCAGCAATGTCCACAATAGCGAAACTATGGAAAGAGCCAAGATGTCCATCAACAGATGAATGGATAAAGAAGATGTGGTGTATATATACAATGGAATATTATGCAGCCATCAAAAAAACAAAAACAAAAACAAAACGAAATCTTACCATTTGCAACAACGTGGATGGAACTAGAGGGTATTATGTTAAGCAAAATAAGTCAATCAGAGAAAGACATGTATCATATGATCTCACTGAGGAATTCTTAATCTCAGGAAACAAACTGAGGGTTGTTGGTGTGGTGGGGGATGGGAGGGATGGGGTGGCTGGGTGATAGACATTGGGGAAAGTATGTGCTATGGTGAGCGCTGTGAATTGTGTAAGACTGATGAATCACAGACCTGTACCTCTGAAACAAATAATACATTATATGTTAAAAAAATAAAAAAAGAAGAAGAAGAAGAAGATAGTAGGAAGGGAAAAATGAAGGGGGGAAATTGGAGGGGGAGACGAACCGTAAGAGACTATGGACTCTGAGAAAAAAACTGAGGGTTCTAGAGGGGAAGGGGGTGGAGGATGGGTTAGCCTGGTGATGGGTATTAAAGAGGGCACGTTCTGCATAGAGCACTGGGTGTTATATGCAAGTAATGAATCATGGAACACTGTATCAAGAACTAATGATATAATGTATGGTAATTAACATAACATAATAAAATAAAATTTAAAAAAATTAAAAAAAATAGAGGAGATTCAAATCATGAATGAAATGGGAGACATTATTAATGACTTTACAGAAACTTAGACAAAAAAAAAACCTACAAGAAAATACTGTGAACAATTGCACATAAAAAATTAAATAAGGTAGACTTGTAACAAATAAATAGATTGAATTTCTAACAAATTATTTGTTTTCAAAAAGACAAGCCTAAGACCATGTGACTTCACTGGTGAATTCTACCAAATGTTTAATTAAAAAATAACACCAATATACCACAAACACTTCCAGAAAATGGAAAAGGACGAATCATTTTCCAATTCATTTTATGATGCCAGTATTACTCTGTTACCAAAACAGGCAATAGCACAAGTGAAGGAAACTAGTGGCCGATATCTCTTAGGGCTATAAATGCAAAGTTCCTCAGCAAAATACTAGCAAATGTAACCCAGCAATATTGAATTATATACCACAACCAGGGAGCCTTTCCTAGGAATGCAAGATTAGTTCAACATACAATAATTAACCTGCATAATATACCACAGTAATAGAATAAAGGACAAAATCCGTATGATAATGTCAACAGATTCAGAAAAAACATCTGACAAAATACAGCATCTTTTCCTGATAAAAACACCCAACAAACTAGAAATAGAAAACAAAGGCACCTATGAAAAATCCACAACTAACATTATTTAATGATGAAAGCCTGAGAGCTTTTCCCCTGTGTTTGGGAACAGAAGATGTCCACACTCACCAGGTTCATCCAGCACTACATGGAGGTCCTAGACTGAGCTATTAGGCAAGAAAATTAAATAAATGGCACCCATATAGGAAGTAGTGAAACTGTCCCTATTCTCAAATAACATGACCTTGTGTGTAGAAAATGCTAAGAGTTACACACACACATGCATTCATGTGCACAAACTTGGGAGAAACTATTAAAACTAGTGAGTTCCACAATGTGGCAGAAGAAACCACAGGAGAAATCTTCATGACTTTGGATTAAGAAATGTTTTTTTAGATATAACACCAAAAGCACAAGCAGCCAAAATAAGTAAATAAGTAGGACTTCATCAATTTAACGACATTTTTGCTTTAAAGAACTGCATTGACAAAGGAAACAGATAACAGCACAGGATTGCACTCTTAAAAATTTGTAAAGAAGATAGAACTTTTGTTAAGTGTTCTTAACATACACACATATGCACACCTCCCAAAGGGGCATAGGAAAATTCTGGAGGTGATAGATACGATTTTATTATTTTGATTGTATGTTGGTATATGCTCAATAAAGCTGTAAAAAAAAAAAAAAAACCTTTGTGGAATAGGAAAAAAAATATTGCAAATCATGCATCTACTAATAAACTGGCATCTAGAATATATAGACTCTAAAAAGTCAATAATACAAAGATAAAGAAATCCAATACCACATGGACAAAAGTTGTGAATGGACATTTCTGCAAAGAAAATGTGCAAATGGCCAGTAAACACATGAAAATATTCTCAAAATCACTAGTCATAAGCAGAATGTAAATCAAAGCCACAATGAGATCCCATTTTGCACAGAGTAGGATGACAAAAAACAAAGAGATAATAAGCAAGTGTTTTTAAGTAGGTGGAGAAATTGGAATCCTCTTACATTACTGGTGGAATTGTAAAATGAGGCAGTCATTGTGGACAAAAAACAGTTTGGCAAATCGTCAAAATGTTAAATGTCGAGTTATTGTAAGACCCGGCAATTCTATTCTTAGATCTTTACTCAAGAGAATTAAAAACATACATGCACACAAGAATCTATACGCAAATGTTCATAGCAACATTCTTTGTAATAGCTAAAAAGTGGAAACAACCCAAATTGTCATCAACTGATAAGTGGAAAACCAAAATATCATTTATCCACTTAACAGAATATTACAATAAAATGGAATGAAGTACTGAGACGCACTACAGCGTCTATATGGACCTTGAAATCCATATTACATGAAAGGAGCTAGTTACAAAAAAAAAAATACACATATTGCATGATTCCATTTATAAGAAAGGAACAGAATAGGCAGATCCACAGAGACAGGCAAATTTGTGGTTGCCAGGGTTTAGGTGTAGTGAGAAGTGGGGACTGACTACTGCTGGTCATAGTTTTTCATTTTGGAGTAATGAAGAAATCTGAAATCAGATAATAATGATGATCGCACAACTTGTTGAGTATACTAAGATACACTGAATTATATGCTTTAAAAGGTTGATTTTATGGTATGTGAATGATATCTCCATTACGCTCTTATTTAAAAAAAAAATCATTCAGTCTCTCCCAGCGGGCTCTCATCAAAACGCCCCGGGGTTACTCTCCACACTATTTCTCTCTCCCTTGTTGCAGCAAGCTAAAGAAACTTCCTTTTATAGATTCTAGGTGTTTTCCTTGGGTCTTTTGTTGGTGAATTGTACCAGTTCCTCCTTCCCTATTATTGACAAAGATAATAACAATGATATTCAAAATGGTTAATAATCTGCCAAGGTTTATTTTGTTTGTTTTCTTTTAACCACGTATCATGCAATCTTCACAAAAGCCCACTGAGTGGGGTATTTACTATAAAACACTGTAGGCATTAGAGAGGTTATTTGCCATGCCCAATGTTATAGAGCTTGTTGAGGGGGTTTCAGAAGTTCAACCCAAATCTCCGAACTACAAAGTGTTTTATTTCTTTTTCAGCTTGTTCCAAGGAACCGTCCTTTTGTCTTAATTTTTCAAGATACAAAGTGACACCCAGTTTCCTTAGTGGATAAACCCACATTTTCCTGCCAAAATTAATGAGGGCTAAATTCTGTCTCTAAAACTATTTCATTCTTTAATGTATAAGTCCCAACTCCTGTGGCTTTCCTTAGTAGCAAGTTGTAAAGAGGTAATTGATGTGGAAATGCCTTGCCATTTAATAGGAAGTCATCTTACCTTGTAACCAGGAAAAACAATATATTTATATACACACACACACACACACACACATATATATATATATATATATATTTTTTTTTTTTTTTCCCCCGGGAACCACTTGGGTATCATGACTATAACTCCAACCTGGTCAGGTAAGAATCTGGGCAATTTTTCTCTCTAACATAAATTGCAATGAACATTATAAAAGTAAGATGGTGCTGTTTGTAGCTTGAAACCCCCTTTTCAATTTCATTTTATAGATTCTCAAAATACAAGTTGCAAGTGGCCCCTTTTCTTGTTGTTCCAAATAGTGTTATTGCCCAGTTATTCATATACCACCTTAGCAGTGCATATATTTACACTTTACAAATTGTTTTGATTGTAAAAAGTAAGCTTTTATTTATTTCATTTAAAAAATGTCTTCTCCTAGAAAACAGAACTCTATTGGTGTAGATTTGTCATATTTACTTATTTTTCTCTTCAGTCTGCTAGTGACACTAGTCAACTCTTTGCTTTGTATATATTGTTTTTCAACACGGTTTTATTTTGCTTTTGATTTTGGCTTCTCTCAAATAAACATGATAATTAAGTTTCTCTTTACATTTTTTTCCAGTAGGATATTATGATCAGGTTCCAAAGTGGCAGTATTTGGAGGGATGATTATGAGTACTCAAATCTACTTTATTTATTCAGTTCCCTTGAGTGAGTACTGTTTAGGAAAGAGCTTGAAACTAGGAGTAAGATATGTAAGATGTCTTATAGTCTACCACTTATTTGTGGTGTGACTCTGAAAAAAATCTTAACTTTTGTAAAGCTAAGGACTCCTTTATTGTATGATGGAGACAGTAATACCAATCTTGAAGGATTAGTGTAAGATGCAAATGAGATCACGTAAGTGGAGTGAGGCACAGAAAAACTTTATAAATGAGAGTTAATATGTATTGTTAGCTGTACTGTCATTAACTAAAGCCTCCGATGCAGAGCAGAATGAAGGTCTAAAGTATCCCTACCGAAATCAAAAAGGCATAAAGCTGGGCACACCTTGGAGGCAAGTAGGTCTTTATTTTGTAATCTTTGAGATAACTTGTTAATTTTCAACTTTTACAGGAAAGATACAGGGTAGAAAAACAGACATTAACTATTTTCCCCTGAATCTCTGTGTTTTTCTAATGGGAATCGCCTCATATTTCTTCAGAATGACTCTGCTTATCATCAATACAATTATCCCTTTAAGGATTTCATCATGTAACCCACTATTGGGATGGAAGTCCCCAGTGGTATGATATGAGTCAGGAAAGCCAACATATTAGCTAATGACAACTATGTCCAATCTGCTGCCATGCTTTCTATACATTGATGTTCTTAACAAGAAATTGTCAAATTCAAATTTTGGACATATATGACAACAGCAGTATTTATATAGCACCCTTTGGTTTGAAAAATTGAAGTTTTCTTATAGTTACTATTTCATTTGTTTTTCTAATGAACCTATGAGTTATTAAAAAACAAAACAAAACAAAACACAACAGTACCATCCTATAACACATACAGAAGATCTAATGGAGAGAAGAAAAAGTCAACTTGTGAGAATGTGGGTAGGAAAGGCAGTTATCACACTTGCATGGTCTCAGAGAGTGTGCCTTGGGTCTAGAATATTTCCCTACATGGAGATAAAGAGCCCCCATAGCCTGTGCCAGGCATTGTGCCTTGTTTGAGAATGTCTTTCCTCATTCCAGATTTGATACGGACTTCTTTGTTCAGCCTGTGTGTTATTTGACATCTGGCTAACCCCAGTGCTATCTCTGTTCTTGGTGGGGAATAAATGTGGTTCTTTGCTTGCAGCACAAGAGGGGCGTGTTGAGACCGTCTCCCTGCGTTAGCTGTAGGATGGAGCCCTCCAGCCATGAGGGACCAAGTCTTACTATAGAGACTGATCTTTCTCTGTCTGTTTTCTGGTAAAGCCTGTGAGTAGTGTCCTTTCTAGCAACCTTTGAACCTGCAAGCCAGTGTGCTGACATCTTAGAACTACTGCTCCTCCTGGTGGTAGGTATGGGGAACTCCTCCCTTGGTGGTGGGTAACAAGTGTCACTCGCTTGGCACTGTGCAAATGGTTTTGTGAGTGACAGTGGTCATTCTCGTTGCTCTTGGTGCTACTGTTATTAACTTGGGTACGACTAATAATTTTCCCGTTTCTCATCTTGCTGTCAATCCCCATATTTCTGCTTATTGCGAGAGAAAGGAGGCAGCTTTTCTTGGTTCATGTTAAGAGTTGATCTTTTTTAAGCACCATTCAATGTGATTTTCTTTCTTAGGCATGGTGTCCACATACTGTGTTTGAAGATGAGTTTTGACATTCTTAACAAACAGCTGTCCTACTTCTTCTTCATTAAAGTGATTTTGATGATTTATTCCTGTTTCATTAAGGCAATGATTGCTATTTCATATTTCACAGGTTCTAGGCAATAATTTCTTATGTGTGTTAATCCTTTTTCTGAATTTTATTCATTGTTTCCAATTTGAGAAATGGGACCTGAATCCTGACTACTCCATTTGTCTATTTGTCAATATGCTCAAGAAATCTTGATGCAATATTGGATTTTAAGTTTTGTGGGCATCTGGCCTGAAGATCTTATTCTTTTTACTTTATCACTTGGAAACTAATCTCAGAAATTCTATGACATGCCCTTGAAGTATATTAAAGAGCAACATTGAGAATGACATAGAATTAATCCCAGACAGCATACAGGATGTGCTTACTTTCCCTTTGTGAATATCTTATATTCTCAATCAATGTTGTTTAATGGCATTTCTAAGATGATAGAAAAATTCTACAGCTCTGCTAGCCAATGTTATAGTCATGAGCCACATGTGGCTACTGAGCATTAAAATTTGGTTAGTGCTAATCAGAAAATAACATGTTTAATTTTACCTAATGCTCATTAATTTTAATTTAAATTTAAATAGCCACATGTGGCTAGTGTTTACCATATTTAAAGAGCAGTTCTAGATCTTATAGCTTATTTTGTGTGCTTTATACAATCTTTTGATATTACTTGTCTGGAGAATGGTTCTTCCAAAGCTAAAAGAGTTACAGAAAACTAATAACAAAATCAATGGTATAATGGAAGCAACATGGAATTTGAAGTCTTAACAGAACTTGGTTCACATTGAAAAGAGACACTTAATCTCCCTTAGTCTCTATAAAAAAGGATTAGAATATATTCTTTCATAAATGTGTGAAGTTGTGAAGTTAAATCAAATAAAATATGCATGTAAATTATGGAAAAATAAGAGACTCGATCAGAATTAGTTTCCTTAAATTTCCTAGGGTGAGTCTCTAACATTTTCCATGGCATTTTCCAATGGTCAGTTTGGGAGTCCTTCTCAGACAGGAATGTGGATACTTGGATGTTTTTTTTGCAAACACATATTAACAATAGTATGTTTTTAGTGGGTTAGGTATTGTCAATAGAAGCCTATGTTTATATTACAACTTATGATTAATTTTAATATTTGCCTCTTGCTCAGAGATTTGCAAAATTATATATATTTGGATTTAGTTTTAACAACATATCATTGAACAAACAAGAGCAGGGAGCTACCTTGTACCCTCGTGCGTCTTTTCTTCTTTATTAGTTGTTGTCCTGGCAGGAAAACTAAAGCCACTGTAAAGAGTTATGACTGTAAACTGTAAAGAAAACTAGTTGCATCTCTTGGAAGTGCAGAGAGAGAGAGAGAGAGAGAAGGGGGCAGTGAATTAACTCAGATGTTAGTATCTGCAATAAGCATCAGCCATTTGCCCCTGCAACCCAGCAGGGTGAATTAAGGTGAGGAGGTGTCAGAGCCTTCAAAGTCTGAGGAAGGGGCACATGACCAGTCCTGGAAGGGGTAGGAGTGGAGTTACCACTTGCTGGAACAGAGAAAGTTGAGTCTTGTGGTTAAAGCTAGAAATTCTTAACAGATGCACACATCTAGAAATGCTGCCAGACGCAGAATGAGAAAGAAAGTGGCTTCTGCCATACTCACGCCAACTGATCTCCCATCTGTGCTTCTTATTGGCAGAAACTAACAAGAAGCCAGTTGTCAAGGGGGCCTGGAAAGTGTAATCTGCAACCTGTTAGCCATAGCATCAAAGGTCAAAGAAGTTGCATTTGGGCCTGCCATTAAAAAAAACAAACAAAAAAAGGTTTTAACTGGGATATCTTCTGTCAAAGTGATAAAAACTTACAAAAAATAACGGTAGTTTGCTTGCTGCTCTTAAAGCTTCTTAGATCTGTGATTTAGTGTCCAGCTGTATTTTTTAGAATATTCTTTCTCTCCATTTTTTTCAAATGTTTCTTCTGTCAATTTCTCTGTCTTCTCATTTCTAGTATTATAATCACGAATGTTATAGAAATGATGTTGGAGTTCGAAGCTGATGGCCAAGAAAGAATTCAAAGATGTCTTTGGTGCAAAAGGTGATTTTATTAAAGCACGAGGATGGGTCCCATGGACAGAAAGAGCTGCACTGGGGTCATGAGGAGTGGCTCATTATATACTTTCAAGTTGGGAGGGGGTTAGGGATAGCGTAAGTCTCTAAGGAGTTTTGGAAGCAAGGTTTCCGGGACGTCGAGGTGGCTAGCTATTGTTGGGAAAATGTCATTTACTACCGTCTAATAAAACCTTAGTTATGAGACCCTTTAGATGTATATTGGTGGATCATATGCTTGGGGGATGACTGCCATCATATATCTTGGGGGCTAGAGATAAAGGACATTTCCAAAGGAATTTTTATATGTTACAGTAGACTTACAAGATCCTTGGGGTCGGGCTAGGATTGCCTTTTGCCCCTGGCAAAGCATTAACTTTGAGACAACTAAGTTCCTAAAGGAATATCACTCTCCCTGTTTCGAGGACTTGTCAGTGGGCTGTAGGTAGTAAGGAAATTCAGTTTTTCTTTTTCCTTTGTTTCCCACAACAATGAACATATCAGACTACTTTATATTGTACTATAGCCCCTGAATGCTCTCTTATCTTTTATTTTCTTTGTATTTCTGGTGGAGTTGTTTCTGTTGACCTCTCTACAAGCTGATTCATTCTTTCCTTGTCTGAGCTGAGTCCACAAATGAGCCCACTGAAGATATTCTATTATCTACATTACTGTGTTTTCTTTTTTTCTCATTTCTCATTTCTCATCTCCATTTCCATTCTTTCATATAGTTTTGATATCTCCCTGAAATTTCCCATTTGATCTTGTCTCATGTCTACCTTTCCATTAATGCCTTTAAACTATTAATCATTTATTTTACATTTCTTGTCAGATAGTCTAAATATCTATGTAATATGTGAGTCATACTTAGCTGATTGCTTTGTCTCTTGGCAGTATGTTGTTTTTTTCTTGTCTTTCCTTATGCCTTATGATTCTTTATTTTTTAAACCCAGACCTCTCGTGCAGGACAGTAGTGACAGAGGTAAATAGATTTTAGGCCTAAAAGTGGGCATGCTTTTCTACCTGCTCTGCATTTATTATGAGGACTTGGTTTAATTTATTTAGGTGTTGGGTTGGATTTGGGACTTGATGTTGCTGTGGTTACCCTCAGGGCCCCACACTCTTGGAATTTATCCAATGACACCTCATGTTTAGTGTGGGAGATGTATTGCCAATTTTTCTCAACATCTGCTCCACTCTGATTTTTAAATCTTTCCTTTGCACTGTATCTCAGAGTGTTCTTTTTTTACCCGCGGCAACTCTTCCAGCTTTTCCTTTCATTCATTCCTTCATTTATTCATTTGATAACAATTTACTAAGAAAATGCTCTATACTTGATAGGGCAAGGCCCTCTCTATATGTCAATTTGGGGTGTTAATATTTTTATACTACAAACCTTTAGGACTATTTTGACTAGATACAAAGATAGGAAAACACTTGGGGAATTTGATTTCAGTTGAATTTCATTCACAGATTAATTTGGTATAAACACAACAATTTTAAATAGTAAATATTCTAATCCTGAAGAAGAGAGCATTTACTATTTTTTAAAGTCTTCTTTTATTCCCTGAGGTAGGATTTTATAATATATGAATAGATTTATTATTGAAAGCAATATTATTCTCTGGCTTGCTGGAGCCTTCCTTATGTAAAATCACTTGATAAGGACAGTTACTGAATAAAGAGGAAAAAAGTAATTAAAACATCAACATACTTTGCCAATATGGCAGGCCCAAAACACTTTGAATGAAGCTTGGATCAATAAATCACATGACTGGTGATTTAAAATCTCAACTGCTACTGTTAGGAGAAAATTAATTTCTGCTCTTATCCCCTATGTTAGCTTTTTGGTCTAGATTTGAGCAAAATAAAAATCATTTCAAAAAATAACCAAAATGTGTTTAATTCTACAAGATTATAACATATTTATATGTTCCCTATAATATTTTGACTTACACATGTTAAAATACTGATTGTTAAAATTAATTCATATATTAAAATAATTATTTATGTGTTTTGTTCTAATTTTTACTTTATTCTAATTTATTATACATTTTATTCTAAATAATTCATATTATTTAGAAATCCTATTCATGCCTTTAGGTCTAAATATTACCTCTTTCCATATGACTTCTAAACCTTATGGGCTATATATATCTAAATGTATAAAAATCTATATTTACCCCTAAACCAACCTCTAAATCTGAACCTCTACTTACAACTCTATCTCTATCTACCTACCTACCTATCTATCTGTCTATGTAGGTGAAGTTACAGAAATCTGTGGATTAAAGCTTAAATATCTCTTCTGGCATCCACCTCTGTATATTGAACTACTGACCTGATGGTTTGTCATGTGTGATGTTCTGGATTTCTAAATTCAGCATGTCTTGAGCTTACATTTTTCTTCTGTCACTCAAGACAAACTTTGTCCTGACTGTCTATTTGTACTAATAGCACCATATACTTAATTCAATCTCTAGCAGCCAAGCTCTAAACTTTCTATTCCATAAATAACAAAGCTTTGGCCAAATTTTGCTATTGGTAGAATAATTCTTCACTGAATCTCTGTCTTGACTTTTGACACAAAAATGCAGTCTGTTGTATTCTATTTATCCATTCAACTGATATTATTAAACACCTACTCTTTGCCAGGCACGGAGACAACAGGAGGGGGTAAGCCTGATACTCATCCTGAACTTAAATATCTTAGAGTCTAGCTGATAAAACCGATGTTAAATAATTTCATCATGATCCACTGACACCCTTGCATTCTGAAGCTACTTTATTCTACTCGCTTTGCAAGAAAAGCTAAACCATCACTTCCTTCCAAGAAATTTTCCTTGTTCTTACTCCTAATTCCCCATAGCCTGATAGTTTACACTGTACCTATAATGCCAACGTTTTAGCCAATTTTAAATTATTTAATATTTAATTGATCATAAGCTCATCAAGGAATATTCAAATCTGAATATCCATAGTTCTCAAAAGCAACAGGAAACCAATAAGTGTGGTGAATTTGAATATGTATAAAACCACAAAGTGCCCATGTTTTATCAGAAAGAGAATATTTTCAAATTCCTTTCTGCTCTGTTCTTCTGCTGCTTTCATTGTTTTTATTCTTCATTACCAAGAAATTATAGAGTTGTCATGCTGTCTTATAATTATTCACTAACATTAATGCATGTTGGATTATTTTACTACATGTTATGAAGATAATAAAATCAAACAAGATGCATGGTACCCAAATGAGTCTAGAAATTACTCCAGGCAATTCTCAATTCTTCTCATCTTCTTTGTGAATATATATAGTAGGCGAGCATATAGAATCAGTAGAACCTGCCTAATTATCTTAATTCCTTGTTTTTCTATGTGTGTGTGTGTGTGTTTAAACTTATGGAAGTTAGTGACTAAAAAGAAAACAATACACGCAGAGTCCATCCTACGTAAATGTGTATATTTTAAAGATAAGAGTAGAATTTTATTGTTTGATCATTTTCATATTCATCACACTAGCATACAAATTTAAACTATCCCTCCAGTGCAAGTCCTCCCCAAAGAATGACAATGGGCTACCACTGAGGATATGTCTAAGTAAGGGAGTAGAAGCATGAGCCTTTTCTCTTGGGAATTTAATTTTAATGACTTGCTTTTCAAAATTCCCAAGTCTCCAATCAAAGGGGTTATGATTGATTAGTTTACTGCTAGGTAATGGTGGTGTCATTCTTAAAAAGAGAGGTGTACCAGTGTCACAAATAATGGCACTTGAAAAGCTGGGAGCCTTACTTATTTCCTTGGATGAAAATACTCCTAAGTGAGCAAAACTGGTATAGTTGGTGAGATGCCATTTTTATATAATCAAGGGTAGATTGTTACAGTAGTTGCTCAGTGAGATTCATCTAGTGATTGCATTCTATTCATGGTTAACTGCTATTGTTTCTTTTTCTCAAATTCATTTAAAGGAAAAGTCACATCACACACTTAAGCTGACCTTGTTTTCACAGAGGTCTTAAAATGTAAATGAACACATATTAATCTATCAACAAATAGCCCACAAAAAGTAAATATTTTTTTACTATCATTTCTGGTACATTCTTCCACACCTCACCATACATGGCTTATTAAACTATCCCTCTAATGAAGTTTCAATATTCAAATGTAGCTTTTAATCAATTTGCTAAATGACAGGTAAGCAAGTTAGTCAGATTGTCACATCTTTGATTGTGTATGCATGTAGAAGGAATATATCAATTAAAAATTAACCAAAGCTTGTAATTAAAATAGTGCTTGGGGTCTTGTTATTTGTTGTCCGTATAATCAGAGTCTGGCTGGCAACTGTGAACTTGAGAGATACAGACAATGACTGTAACATGAGCATAAGGGAAGGTCTTTTTCCAGAGAATTGTCCTATGTACCCCAATAACACCAGTGTGAAGTGCTCAAGGGCTGTCTTTAAATTGACTTTGACTTGTTTGAATCATTTAATAAGGCCATCTTATCAATAAATACTTTCATAATGTATCAGAGTGTTTGAATAGATGAACACGGGAAATACACATACACGTTTGAGTAGAAGTTCTAGGAAATGTGTAATTTCAGAGTTTTTCATCATAGAAAGCCACTCTGCAGATAACAATGTTATTTCAGGCAAACACATGCACACAATTATTTGCATAGAGATTATTTTTTCCAAAGTTTTAGTAAAACCAGAAAAGATAATAGTTATTTTATGACACATGTAGTTTGGTGAGTAAAAATACAAGAGCATGTATAGTCCAAGAAAAAATAAATGCCGATCATTTTGAGGACAGGGAATTTTATTTTGAATGCAGCATCAAAGATATAGAAACACACTTACAGCCTGGATATTACTTCCAGAACCTCTGTATCCTCTGCCATTTGCTCTTATTTCTTATATTCATTTCCATGGGATTCAAATTGTTTCCTTGAGAAAATATTTACTAACTGTTTTTGAACTTGGGACTATTCACATATTGAAGTGTTCTTTTATATTAATAAAATGGCTGTGGTATGATTTTCTTGTTTGCAATTCCTTCCTTGATAGCTCAACTTGCCAGCATGGCTGAAAACACTAAACATCTTGAATGTAGGCTCCATTAATTTCTCAGTTGGCGTATTTGTGTGTGTGTGTGTGTGTGTGTGTGTGTGTTGATCAAGTCATTTTGTTAGGGTGAAGATACTTCACCCAAATCCAATGAGCTGGTTGGCTTCTAAGAAAATATTTTTTTAACAAGAGAAAAATACGCCTCTTTTCGTAGAAAAAAAAAAACCACATTTTAACCATTAGAATGACTTTGCATATGTGTGCCATCTGTATATAGTAAGATTGGAAATGGAATATGAGACTAGAATTTGAAGAAATATCAAGAACATGTCATCTTCTGAAACTAAAGCTAATAGAACCAGTGTAAGAGGGAACAGAAGAGCCATTCTCAGGCGTAGATGGCTTCTTAGTGTGTTGTCAAAGAAATAAGACTAACTGTAAAGATTAAATGTGATGTGTAAAGCATGGAAAAGGGAGGTGGAGATGCAACAGATATGTGGATGTCTTCTCTTTCTGCATTTTGTATGGAATGGGTGTACTGAGTATCCAAAATAATTTCCAGTTTTCCACTGATGCCTTGATTCTTACCAGTGGCTAGGATAGGTGATGAGGGTATCTTGGGGTTAATGTACAGCATGAAATCAGCCATAATACCTGGCTTGCTAAAATGTAACATGGAGGCCGCTGAGGGCAGGGAAGTTTTCGGAGAAGGGCGTGGGCCTTTGGAATGCAGGGGCCCGCATGAACACTATGCCGTTGGACTGTCGCGGGGAGTTACCTTCCCCGAAGCTCTCTTAGCCCAAACAGCTGCCCTGTGATCTAAGAGATGTATGCATTGTCCCTTAGGCTATGCTTAGTAGAACGCGGAGATTAGTATTTCGTATCTTTCCCATAAATCCTCCCAGTTTCAGGAAGACCCCTTGTCACACATCATGTGCTTGAGACACAGTGATAAGGATTTGTGATTCTCTTGAAGTACCAATAAAAGCGGGAGCAAAGAAGAGCAAAGGGTCTTCGTCTCTGAGCGTTGACCCCCTTGCCGCCTTCTCTCTTTCACGGCAAAGTTTGGAGTCACCTTTCATCCATCTGTACAGAGATTGCTGACCATTCCCAGCAAGGGCAAGTGTGAGGAACCCCAGCATGTTCTCACAGGCTACAGCCATACTACTGGAATGTGTCCTCAGGTTTCCTGAGGTTGTTGAGGTGTTGAGAACATCGGGGTTGGTGAGGAACACAGAGCCAGAGGAAGTAAGTAAGTGTCAGCTTTGTCCTGGGAGAGTCAGGGTCAAGTTCCCCCATCAAGCCATGAAATGTTGGAGACATTCCAGACACAAGTTTGGCAGTTACAGGAGTGAGGAGGAGAGGTGGAGAAGGATGGTACGTGATTTGCAGGGTCTCTGCAAAATAAAAATATAAGGCTTCTGATTCATAATTATTAAGAATTTCAAGACTATGACAGAAGAGTGTCAACCAAGCACGGGCCTTTCTATGTGCAGAGCCCTGGGCAGTCAAACACATTAAGGTGGCATGGGGTGGGGGCAGAGTTAAAGGATCCGCATCAAGGCATCTTTTCATTCTTTGAAAGAATGACAAAACTATATTTAATTGATTTTTCCCCATTTAGCTTTATAAAAGTTTTAGTTTCCTGTGGCAAGAAAATGCACAGGCAGTATCATCTCCCATATCCAAGTAGAATTAGTTTTTATGTCTCATTGTTTTTACTTAATTATTGAATGCACAGTTTAAATTGTGACTTCATAATGCCCCTTACTTTATTTAAGATGAATTCATTATTTGATAATCTTAGCTTGTAGTCTACATTAGCCCACAGGCCAAAGAGTAATGTAAAGGATAGTTTCATCGTTCAAATTCAGGGAGATTGCATGGTGCATTAAAAGTTACATTTGGGTTGTAGTATCAACATATATGTGACTGTCAGTGAATCAATTAAATTATTTAAGTCTAACCTGTAAAATTAATATTATGTACATGTCTGTAAGTGAATCAAGCTATTTGAAAGAAAATGCACATTTCCCTATTTGTAAATCAAGGCTCTCTAAATTCCCTCCCATGCTAACATTGATATAATGTGTGTGTGTGTGCGTGCATGTGCATCTTTGTTGTAAAGAATTTCACCAAGGGTGTAAAGATCAGGGAATGGACCACAGCCTCTTAGAATTGCTCTTTGTTAACCAAGGGAAGGAGAAAAAGGAAGTGATCATTGAGGAACAAAAGAGAAAAAAAACCTAATTTACTGTTTTCTAATTCTAAGGCTATTAAACTATGTTTGGCAGCTAGATACTTATATTTCCAAAACAAATAAAGGTCTTTGCTGGGGTTAATTACGAAGAAAGGAAAGTAGTATCAGTTCAGATCACATCACAGCTGTCATTTCTCCAACAACAGCACGTTCCAAATCAGAGGCCACGAAACACCTCGGAACTATTGTTGGGGCCAGAACCTTTTCAGATTACACTTTCTGTACATAAGAAATGACTGTTACAGGCAATTTACCTGGAAGTTTTAGGACTTAATATAAACACACAACTTTTTTCCTTAGGAAGAACATTAAAGAAACTCTGCATTTGCACTCGACAGCTATACATTTGAACCCCAGCTCTTCATGAGAATTCCACGGGGAAGTTTTCACAAGGACAGATGTGTGGGCCCTACTTCCAGAGGTTCTGAATAACTGATCGGGATTTGGGCACATTTTCTGAAATTATTGTTTAAGTTCCTAGAATAATCTCAATATTTGGGGTAGCTTGGGAAAGCACTGGTTCCAGTCCAGATATGTTTAACTTATACTGTCCATTGAGGTAGAGAAGAGGAGAATTTGTGCCTTGGGACGGAGAGATCAAAGTTCTCCAAATTCCTAAACACTGGCATCCCCTCCCTGCGTGTTTGATATCTTATGTCTGGAAGCTTTAAAACATGGAGATCCAAGGCTGCTGGATCACTTTTCTGCTGCAGTGGCAAAATCCTAGATGGGGCTGGCTTATGGGGCCTGGGGTAAAGTCACGAGGTGCTATATTTATAGGAGACTTGGTGAAGGGACGTCCAGTGAACCTGGGGCAAGTAGAAAGAACATCATTGAGAGGGTTCCCTAAAAGTAGCCTGGAGCTGTTCTCTGAGATAGATAATGCTGAGTCCAAACTGCATAGTGACTGACCCTGAGTTAACACGTTTATGGAATAAAGAACTGAGCACACAGCTTCTGTCTCCAATGTATATGGCTGGACCTGGTGAGGAGGAAAGTTAGAAAAATGATTCTATAATCATAGAATTCACAAAACAACCATTTTGTTAGCAGAATCCAAAACTGCTACAGCAAACAGCCTCCTACTGCAGAACACCAGTGGGGTCCTAGGAGCTTAACAGCATGGATGCTGGGAGCCAAAGAGCTTGAATCCAACTTTGGACCCTACTGCTTGCAAGCTGTGCAACACTGACAAGTCACTTTGTTTTTCTAGGCTCAATTCCCTCAACTACAAAGTGGGAATATTAAAATTTGCGAGGTTGTTTGAAGGCTTCATTATGTTAAAAACAAAAATAGTGGTATGTAGTAAGTACTCAATATATGTCGGTGATTAGAATGACTTTCATGTATCGAAACTCTGATGGTCCAAAAAAGAAAGAGAATACTACCAGTAATTTAGCACTTACTATGCTAAACAGCTTATAACTCAGAACCAGTGGGAGAAACCCGCTATCAGGAGCTGTGAAGGGGAAGACTTACCACCAGGCACATTTCCATCTGTTGCTGTTGATTAAACATGCCGTTGGAATTAAAGTTGTCACATGCTAATTATAAAGCCAGCAATGGCTGATTCATATGCTTTTGAAATATACTCCCAAAGTAGCAGGTAAACAATGTCGGCAATTACAGCATCTCATTAATTCTGTAAAATGTGATAATATTAGTTTGAATTAGGTGGTTAATAGTCCCCTTTTCCAGGAAGAGTGACAATTGTAAGGGTCGAAAAGCTTCCAATCTGCTACCAGATGTGAAATTTAAGTATAAAGGAGAATTCTAGAATTCGAAGCAGGGAGGTTTTCCTTGGCAAACCACATCTATGCTGAGGTTAGTTTGATAACACAAATGTTTCTTGAATAATAGAAAAGCTCAGTTTGCTCCAGGTTCCAAAGAATTCACTCCCCAGAGGATCGGACAAATGGAGAAATCTTTTATACCTCCCCAGTCACTGTAGCCATCCTGAATTTCACTTTAGGCTGGTGCTGCACTCCAAAACCAAGTAAGAAAATTCCAGTTCACAGAACAACAGGCCAGCTGTTGACCATGTGTCTACTGGCTGGGTGATTAATGTCCCAGCTGAGACTGTGAAGGACAAGAACAAGAAGGTCATGGAAGATCCTTTCCTGACATATTTCTTGTTAAACAAGCTTCTCGTGGTTCTTTTACCACTAGAAACATTTCTAATTTCTTTGACCAACAGGTCATTTTTATTATATGTATCCTCTCATATTTACATCAGTGAATATTGGAATCCTCAAAGTGTGCAGATGCTTTGTAAGATTCCCTTTTAAAGACAATTTGCTATTGAGAAAAAGAAACATCTCTTGATTCCCTAGGGTATATTTATTTGTCCTAAATATAAATACATGAATTAATAAACTCAAAGGCAAGCCATATATGATAAAAAATAAAATATATTTACTCATTGCTCCTTTTATTTTACAAATAATTTATGGCAACATTATGCTGTATTTAATATAGCCACCAGTGTAATCTTTTTTTTTTAAAGATAATTCATCACTGTTTAAAAGAAGAAAGGGAACTAACATTTATTAAGTACTTACTAGCACCCAGTCTCTTAACTTACATTCTTTTATTTAATGTTCACCTTTATTTATTTTTTAAAGATTTTTCTAAGTAATCAGTACACCCAACATGGGGCTCACACCCCAGAGATCAAGAGTTGCATATTCTACCAACTGAGCCAGCCAGGTGCCACTAATATTCCCCTTTAAAGTGAGTATTTTTTATTTTGATCTAAAAGAAGACAAAAGGGAGACTTTTAGAAACTAAGTTGCCCAAAGTCACCAAACAAGGTTGACTCCAAAATCAGAAAACTTTCTAGTACATCTTGCTACTTCAAGTCTCTTGTTTACACTGTCAACAAACAAACAAGAAAAGAAAAAAAGAACTATGAGGTTTGGTGTGATACAAGAGCAGATTTTAAACTTGGTTATTCAACAAAATCAGGAACTTGAAGGAAATTTTCCTTTTGGTTGATTTTATGGGTATCAGTTTTTTATTGGGGAACGATAAATATGTTTGCTGAAATAATATTTCTCTTGGTCTAGGCAACACAGAATGCTGGAATAAAAACCTCTAAGATCATTTGAAAGCAGTATGCTGAAATTAAAGGATTATTGAAATAAGAAATCAATCTATGCTTAATATTTTCTCTAGGTGGCTGGGTGGCTCAGTCAGTTAAGCGTCCAACTCTTGATCTCAGCTCAGGTCTTGAGCTCAGGGTCGTGAGTTTGGGCCCTGCCTTGGACTCCATGCTGGGTGTGGACCTACTTAAAGAAACTTTCTCTATAAGATGAAGAAAGTAGTAGTTGGATTTCCAATATAACCGAGAACGTTCCAGTCCATTATGATTTATATAAACCTTCAAACCTGGCCTTGGAGAAAGCATCACATAAAATTACATTTCCAACACACTGGTACTGACTATAGCCTCTTCTCAATTGCTTGTTCAAATCTTTCCCTGATCTGTATCCTGTTGTCTCTGGATCTTCCATTATTTTAAATGTAATAATATTAATTTCCCTTTAAAATAATTTGCCTTGCTTTTTGGCACTGAAGTTTGGTAACAATTCCTTGGCTCTCACCTTGATGACAACTCACCTATTTTCTTCAGCAATGGACCTCAGGCAACTCAGGGTGAACATAGACTTATCTGAGCTGGCTTCTACCACCTGGTATCTCATATAGTCCCCTAGATGTGCCATCCCCATTTACGGTTTTACTTGTGGTACAAGGGCCAAACACATCGACGCGGAGTCTGTAAAAGAACTTTGGAAACATATGAAGTGGAATATACAGATGAAATATATAGCATTATTATCAATAGCATTTTGGTTGACTTTTTAGTAGAAATTAATATATCCAGATTGGAGGGAACTACACAAGATAAATTACCTGGTTTCTTCTACAAATATATTTTTTGGGGGTGGGAGGGCAATGAAAGCAGAGCTTAGGGATTAAAAGACATTTAAAAAGACATTAAAAACTATCAGGCAAAACTAATGAGAAATGTTAGGCATAAAATAGATATTATTAATATTGTTTTACCCTTAAATATTGGATGTATATGGAGTATTTATTTATATACTACTGATGTTCCTTTTAAAACTTACATGATTGAAAACACTGGAAGGATTCTCTATTTGTCAGGTTTGGGCTAATAAAGTCATAGGAGAGGAAGTAGAAAAGTCTAAGATTAATTATACACCAGAACACTATAATTTAGGCAGGATAGACTGTCTTATTTCCTTAACTTCTACTTCCAAATAAACTTTAATAAGCAAAACAAAAAATAAACCTCCCTTAAAAAAAAAACCTTCATTTTTTCCCCCATGACATCTTTATAAGTGTTCTTTTTTAAATATTTTATTTATTTATTTGAAAAAGAGAGAGGGGGGCAGGGGTAGGAGCAGAGGGAGAGGGAGAGAATGAATCTCAAGCAGACTCCCCACTGGACAAAGAGCCTGATGTGGGGTTCAATCTCATGACTCTGAAATCATGACCTGAGCAAATCAACTAACTGAGCCACCTAGGTGCCCCTCCTTACAAGTGTTCTAAAGACACACAATTTCTAAATACTGTATTAGAAAATTTTCAGTGACCCAAATCCCCTATTAATAGATACAAAGGGGATCCTGGTGTCTGAAATCAAAATGAAGAACATAATATTTTTTTTAAAAAAGCTGTTCAGTGTTAGGCCAGAGATAAGGCCCTCTCAACAGTGACAGTGCTTAGGCAGCAAACTAGTAAATCTGTTCACCTACTGAAAAGCATAATGAAAAGATAATTAAAAAGGAACTGCAGGAAAAAATACATCTTTTACATGAGAATGTAGAAAAAAATGTAAAAAAGTATAATATGCAGATCTTGATTTAGCATTTTCCTGTGATGCCATCAGTTTCCTAAACACATTTAAATGTTCAATTGCAATATATTGTACCTTATGTTAATCAGTTCCTTCAGTGGTAACCTGAGAGTGGAATTAAGCTGAAAATAGACATGTGGGCTGTTCTTGGATTGATTTGCAATAGGGTATGTGTGTGCACATGCATATATGTATAAGCATGTATATATGTACATATATTTTAATGATGATATTTCATGTGCTTAAAACTCATGCATTTGGTAAAGAAAGATTAATACCAGAAAAGAAGAGAATAAAAACAGGATTTTGTAATTTGTAAGGATATTCATATTCATACTTCTTTTTGAGACAAACAAATGAATCATTGGTTTTAGCCAAAGTAGTTTGCAAAACTTAAAGGTAGTGAATTGATATTTGTTTTTTTTTTTTAAATAAGGAATTTAGATTCAGAAAGTGAGATTCACAGTGGCTGGCCAAATTAAAGTTTGGATTTTTCATTAGTTGCTTGATATTTTTCCATGATTTTCAATAATGTGTGGTGGATATAGACTCAGCAAGACACAATGCAGGCTTTGGGAATTCGATTTTGGAGGCATCCTGTGGAACTTGGAGGATCATGATAGTCTAAGTGGGCATAGAAGTCTTTGAGATGTCACCTAGTCATGTGTATCTCCGGAACTGTAGAAAACTTTTGCAAGTGAAAGGCAACATAGCCTTCTGTCAGTAATACACTCGAGGTTCAAGAAGTGAATTGTGTTACCTTGGAAAACTAGACTGTATTCCACTAGCAGTCTTGTGTTGCTGCCTTGTAATGTTTGCTACAGAGCTAGGCAGGCAGAAGTGTTCTTCAAAAAGACTATAAAAATTCACTCACAGACTCGTTATTAGAACTCATGATAACCACCTAAAGACTTTGGTTGATCATATTGACAAGAGGACCAAATGGAAAATAGACTTCTGTTGGGATTTTCATAGCCCTCTTCATAGATAAAGGGAAACTACTCCCATTTTGGGGCTCATCAAATTCCACAAATGGAGTTATTTGCCCTTCAGCTTCTCAGTTGAATGTGGAAATATTTTCACCTCATATCATTCAAAGATTACTCCCTTTACATCTCTTACTACTAGAATAATGTCTTCGGTAGATCATATTGTTTCCTCTGTTTCTTCTGCGATTGGGATACAGACCACTACTATATATCACAATTTCATTGCCTTTCTAAATTATTTTTTATGATCTTCTGAGACTTACAGTATCTATGAATAATAACACTTTAGAGAGAACATCAATTATATTTGAGGGCCTATTATCATGATTCAAATGTCTCCCAGTAACTTGTATAATGTTCATATAACTTAAATATTCTCTGCATTAGATTGGAAAGATTATGATAATTATTTTAGGCTGAAAGTGATTTAGAGTAAAGAGAGTTCTCCAAAGAAGCAGAACCAATAGGAGATTAGATAGATATAGATAGATAGATGATAGATAGATAGACAGATAGATAATAGGTAGATATAGATAGATGTAGATGTAATTTAGGTATGATTTGACAGACAAAAATTGAGAAAGAGATTATGAGGAACTGGCTCACACAATGATGGAGGCTGAAAAGTTCCACAGTTTACTGTCTGCAAGCTGGAGATACAGGAAAGCAGATGGTTTAATTCAGTCCAAGTCCAAGGACGAGAGAAGATGAAATGAAGTGTCCCTGCTTAATGGTGAGGCAGGAAAAAATGGATGAATTCGTCTGTCCTCCACCTTTTGTTCTATTAAGGCCCTTAATGGACTGAATGGTGTTCACCCACATTAAAGAGGGCCATCTTACCTTACAGAGTCCACTGATTCAAATGTTAGTCATCTGGAAACACCTTCACAGACACAAGGCAGAAATATGTTTAGGGGTGCCTGGGTGGCTCAGTCGTTAAGCATCCGCCTTCGGCTCAGGTCATTATCCCAGGGTCCTGGGATCGAGCCCCGTATCAGGCTCCCTGCTCAGTGGGGAGCCTGCTTCTCCCTCTCCCGCTCCCCCTGCTTGTGTTCCCTCTCTCGCTGTCTCTCTCTTGTCAAATAAATAAATAAAATCTTAAAAAAAAAAAAAAGAAATATGTTTAATCTGGGCATCCCATGGCCAATCAAGTTAACACATGAAATTAACCCTTACAAGTCCACTCCTTGTCAACTTGGTACCCATATGCATCTCCTTAAACTATACCCAATCTCCAAATGAAGACAAAAACAGGGTCATAATGCTACCTAACCTGATACAGCTATCCTGCATTCAACTAAAAATACACAAATCTTTTCCTCAGAAGAGGAAGTAAAGTCCTTGAGTGATGTTTACTATCCTTGATATCACATAAATACTAAATGTAAAGTTGATATATATATATATATACACATATATATATGCATATAATACACACACATACACATATACACACAAACATATTCACAATAAAATAATGAGGAAATACTCATGGTAATTACAGTGTTTATTTCTGTAACTGAGGACTATAATTGGGCTGAATTAGATAATATTTGGCTTTCTGGAGAACCTTGTACCAACCGTGCAAAATATCACCTATCTGGTACTATAATTAAGTTTCAAAAGGTCATTTCATCATCCGATCAAGCCAGCTGCTTGAGGATGGTAGGGAACATAAGACCAGAAAATTCCATGAACACGGGCCCACTGCTGCACTTCCTTTGCAGTGAGGTGGGTTCCTTAATCTGCAGCAACACTGTGTGGAATATCATAATGGTAGATAATACATACTGTAAGCCTGTGGATGGTGGCTTTGGTGGAAGCATTGAGTGCACGGAAAGCAAATCCTTAACCAGAATAAGTGTCTATTCCATTAAGAACAAAATGCTGTCCCTTCCATGATGGAAAAAATTCAATGAAATCAACCTGCCACCAGGCACCTGGCTGATCACCACAAGGAACAGTACCATATCAAGGGCTCAGCATTGGTTTCTGCTGGTGGCAGAGTGAGTATGTAGCACAGGCAAGTTCGGCCTTGGTGAGTGGAAGTCCATATTGTTGAGCACACCCATAATCTCTTATCCTTACCACCATGGCCACTTTGTTCATGAGACCTTTCAGCGATGATAGGGGTGGCTGGGGTAAGAGGCTGACTTATATCCACAAAGCTGAGGTTACCCTTTGGTAAGCATTCATGTGGGACACAAATGTCTTCAGGATTTTTCACATTCAGAGGTGAATCCTCTGGTCTATCCACTTGCCTCTTACCCAGATTTCTTTACTGTGAATTTTCTAATCCTGTCCTTCCCAAGTCCCTGACCATTAACCAAACTATTGTCACAATTCATGCATCCATATATAATTTCAAGTCTGATACTTTTTCCCTCCAAGAAAAGTGAACAACAAGGTATACTGCCCAAAGTTCTGCCTGTTGAAAGGATTTTCCCTCACCCTTGTCTTTCAAGGGTGTCCCAGAGAGGGGCTGTAGTGCCACAGCTATCCACTGGCAAGTGGTATGTGCACATCCTGCAGAACCATCTGCCAACCAGGCCCTGGCTTTCTCTTCTATCAGCTGATCCTAGGACACTCCCCATGAAGCCTTAGGTGAGAGAGAACACAGATTGGCAGGAGGGGGGATCATGGATATTTGGGTCACTTCTTCCTGTAACTTACATGTACTTTCAAGGCCTGCTCAGGCCTGATCATGTATATACAACTTCTATTTGATAGTAAAGTGTTGCTGTGCCCACCCAATTCCACGGCTTGGTATGTCAGATAACACCCAGTTTATGGTGGACACTTCAGATTACATAGTAACTTGGCGGCTCATCATTAAGCCTTTAGTGTCTACAAAGGCCCAGTAATAGACCAAGAGCTGTTTCTCAAAAGGAAAGTAGTTTTCTGTGGAAGATGACAGGGTCTTGCCTCAAAATCCTAAAGGCCTGTGCTGCAAAACACCTTGGATCCTGACAAAGGCTCCAAACAGCATCCTTATTTGCCACTGATATGCCAGTGGTATTGAATCTGGTGGATCCTATGACCCAAGTGGCAGAAGAGTTTGCAAAGCACTCTGGACATAATGCAGAGCCTTCTCTCATTCTGGGCCCCACTCAAAACTAGCAGTTTTTTTTTGGGGGGGGGGCGTAACTCAATAAATGGATTAGAGTAACACACCATATGAGGAATATATTGCCTCCAAAATCCAGAGGCTTACTAAGTGTTATGCCTTTTTCTTGGTTGTAGGAAAGGTCAGATACAACGATTTATGCGTGACTTGAGAAGGGTTATCTTGGCAGGTCTACACCACTGGTCCCTGAGAAATTTCACTGAGGTAGAAGTCCTTTTAATTTTAGGGCGCCTGGGTGGCTCAGTTGGTTAAGCAACTGCCTTCGGCTCAGGTCATGATCCTGGAGTCCCGGGATCGAGTCCCGCATCGGGCTACCTGCTCAGCAGGGAGTCTGCTTCTCCCTCTCCCGCTCCCCCGTCTTGTGCTCTCTCTCACTCTCTCTCTCAAATAAATAAATAAAATCTTAAAAAAAAAAAGAAGTCCCTTTAATTTTAATAGGATTTATTTCCCACCCTTTGACATGCAAATGTCTTACAAATAAGTCTACAGCAGTTTGCCACTTCTTATTCACCAGGTCCAGTCTGTATAATGTCATCAATGTAATGGATCAGTGTGATATGATATGCAAGGGAAAGGAGTATCAAGATCCCTGCAAACTAAGTTATGGAATAGGGCTGGAGAGTTGATATATCCTTGAGGTAGGACAAGGAAGGTATATTGCTGGCTTTGGCAGTTGAAAGAAAATTGCTTCTGGTGGGCCTATGTATGGAGCAAAAGGCATTTATTTGCCAGATTAATAGCTGCATACAAGGTACCAGGGGATGTGTTAATTTGCTCAAGCAATGAAACCACATCTGGTGCAGCAGCTGCAATTGGAGTCACCACCTGGTTAAATTTATGATAATCTGCTGTCGTTTTCCAAAATTCATCTGACTTCTGCATAGGACAAATAGGGGAGTTGAATGGGCGGTGTGGTGGGAATCACCAACTTCACATCTTTCAAGTCTTTGACAATGGTACTAATCTCTGCAATTCCTTCTGGGATGCAATATTACTTTTCATTTACTATTTTATTAGGTAAACACAGTTCTAATGGCTTCCAGTTGGTCTTTCTCACTATATAAGCCCTCACTCCACAGATCAGGAAACCAATGCGGGGATTCTGCCAGCTGTTAAAATGTCTATGCCAATGACACTTGACACTCTTGAACTGGGGAAGTAACCCACTGTGAGATATACCAAGCTAAAACACCATTGATCACCTGACCTCCATAAACCCCTACTCTGAATGGTGGCCCAAAGTGATGTTTTGTGTCTCCTGGAATTACATCAGTTCAGAGCCAGTGTCCAGTAGTCCCTGAGAGGTCTGATTTGTTCCTGTCTCCCAATGTACAGTTACCCTAGTAAAAGGCAATAGGTCCCTTTGGGGAAGGCTGAGAATAAATACTAATACATTTTTGGTAGTGTCCCAGAGTCCTTCCTTAAGGGGACTTGGCTTCTCTTCATTCAAGGGATTTTTGTTCACTTGACCTAGAAGTTTTCTGCTTCTACATATTAAATAAGAATTTTGTAGGCTTTCTATATACTTCACTTCTAAGAATTCCATGATCAACTGGCCAATGTCATAGGTTTGCATGAGTCAGAATATTCTGATTGTTGCGGTGATTCTGCTGTTCATTTCTGTAACCATACCCCCCTTGCCTTTAGCGGTTGTGTGCCAACACCTGCTCCCCCCCGCCCCCCAACACTCCAGGATCCACTTAACCCCACTGCATTTAGATTTCCCAGTTTGGCAACTGCCATTCCCGCTGTGAAGTCTAGTCTATAGAGAAGAGTGATTATAACGCTCTTCAAGGATCCTGGGGCTCTCTTCACATACTTATTTCTCACAGTGTTGGTGAAAGGCATGTCTTCTGGACCTTCCCAGTGTGGGTGGGTAGGTCTTAAGTGACAAATCCACTCTAACATGCCAATCTCCCTGAGATTTTGAATCTCTTCTACATTAGACCAAAGCCTGTCCGGCATCACCAAATCAACTCTTATGGGCCATCTTTTGGTCCATGTTTCAGCCAACCAACCGAACAAACTGTTAGAGGCCTTTCTAACTCTCTGAGCTGTAACCTTCAGTGTAGAATCTCTGCTTAGTGAGCTCATGGTCAATAAATTCTGCCTGATCTAAATTTAAATTCCTTCTGCCATTATCCCACACTCTTAGTATCTATCCCCATGTTCCCTAAATTTCTGTCTTTATAAATTAGAAAATTTAAGTATTTCTCTTGGAGTGTAACATGCTTCATCATGGGTCACACATTATACCTCACTTTTAGAAACTTGCTGGGATGTGAGTCTAGTTACAGGCCTAGAAGCAAAGAGGGGCCCTGACATAAATATTGTCTTGCATGGCAACTGTTTCAGGGGAGCCATTACCATTTCCTCCAACAATGCAAAGTTAATTCCTTCAGTGGAAAGTGGAAAGGCCCACACCACTGTGAGTGGAGAAGCTAATACACTGGGGACAAGGATGCTACTGCCACTGGAAAGGTGGGAAGTCCACTTCCTCCACTGGTAAAGAAGACTCATCAGACATTAAAGGCATAGTGTCATCAGCTCCATCAGGATCTTCCCACACATCCTCCTCCCAATTTATGAAATCTTACTCTTTCCCTATCAATGCCCTCAATTGAACAGCAGGCACTTAGTTGATTCAGGAAGTTCAGCTTGTGTTGTAATTCAGCCAATCACAGGATGAGGTTTTTGCATTTCATTTTCAGCAATTTTAGTCTTGAAGCTTTCACTCCTTCAAGGCACACTCTTTCAAGGCACACTTAGACGTTTTTAGGTTATTTGTGCTTGACTTGAGCTATGAATTCAAATCCTTGAATTCCACTTTTTACCACTTTGTCCAGAGACATTAGGAGGAACCAAACAATGTCATTATATTCCTTAGTTTTTCAAATACATTCCAAAGGATTATACATAGAGTCACCCAGTTCCCTTTTTCTTCTAAGTGGTTAATTAGATATCTAACACAGATATTTTGCATATCTTTATAAATCGTTCATGCTCTGGATGATAAGAGCTCTTCTACCAGAAACAGAGTTATTAGCATATTTAAATATAATCAGAT
Source organism: Mirounga leonina (assembly GCF_011800145.1). Taxonomy (NCBI): domain Eukaryota; kingdom Metazoa; phylum Chordata; class Mammalia; order Carnivora; family Phocidae; genus Mirounga; species Mirounga leonina. The sequence continues at coordinate 97,685,069 of NW_023270377.1, read as the reverse complement.
TAGAACAACTGCAGAGATCCCAGAACCAATTCAGAAAACTCATGCTTAAAATTCTGTTCTAGACCCAATCCTGGTACCAAAATCTGTGTTAGGGTTTTACAGAGAAACAAAAAAAGTCCAATCTCTCTCTCTCTATGTATATATTTAGAGATTTTTTTATTTATTGCGAGGATTGGTCCCACATGATGATAGAGGATGAGAAGTCCCACAATCTTGCATTTGCAAGCTGGAGACCCAGGAAACCTGGTGGTATAATTCAATGCTGAGTCTGAGAACAGAAGAAGATTAGATGAGATGCTCCAGCTCAAAAGTGAGGCAGGAAGGGGTGAATCCTTCATTCTCTCCAATTTTGTTCTACTCAGGCTCTCCATGGATTGGATTATATCCACCCACATTGAAGAGGGCCATCTACTTTATTGAGTCCACTAATTCAAATGTTAATAATCTCATTTGGAAACACCCTCACAGACACACACAGGAAAAAATGTTTAATCTGGGCACTCTGGCCAGTCAAACTGACACAAAAATTAACCATCACAAGTAATTTGTCAGTTTTATGAAAAAGTTCAGGCCATCCCAGTTCTAATCTTGCTTCTGTCACTAATAATCTGTATTACCCAGGAAAACAATGTCACTTTTTTGGATCCTGATCTTTGCTTTTGTAGCAAACACATGTTACACATAGTGACTAAAAGATCCTATATCCCCCTTGGGATCAAAGATAAAGATATTTAAACTCAAGTGTCAGAATTTAATATTTTTGTTGTGATTCCTTTCAGTTTTAAAATGGCTACATTTAACCTGAAAATATTTACTTACACTGTACTGCATCTCTTCACCTTTTAAAGGAGTGGGAAGCTATCCGTCATGGACTGTTACATTTGAAAGTATATTTTAAAGGACCCAACTGACATTCCCCTTTCTTGAAGAAACCAAGGATCAAAACAAGGAGGTGAGTTTCCCTAAATTTACATACACTGAAACCCAGATTTCCTAACTATATACTAGGCTTCTGCCATGTTGACTTAATGTATGTGCTTGGAATGCACTGTATTTTTCTTCTCTTTGGGTATTTTAGCAAGTGTCCAAATGGTTGTGAAATATTTGTTGCATAAATAAATGAGTAGATGAATGATTTGTTTGTGAGAAAGATTAGGTATTCTAATAGAATTTAATGGAATATTTATTTTCTTAGCAATGTTACTATATCTACTTAAATGTCCTTTACTTTAGAACGTTCCCAGTGAGAAAACAAATGCACAGATCTACGTGGGTTGACTACGCCAATGGGAAATAGAATGGGTGTTGTTTTTCCAGACACATGGATATTGGAAATGGCATTTCTTACTTTTTATTATAATGGTTTTTTGTTTTGTTTTGTTTTGTTTTGTTTTGTTTTGTTTGCTTCCTACAAGTGCTGGGGATTGCACTGATGTAAAAAGGTCATGTAATAATATTCTGGCATATGTAAGTGGGTAAACTTACTAGCGAACTTCAACCAGCTATCCCTCTTGTTAAGGCTCTACAGATAATCATTAGAGAAAGGAAAATCCCCATTCTAACAATATTCATAGTCCAAATAATAAATAGCATCTGAAAATGCTAAGCATTAATATTTTCTTATGTAACTTTAATTTTTATTATCAAATTTTATTACATATTATGCATAAATGCAATAAAAACAGGGCTAAGGAGGGCAAATAGACCTGAGGGAAAGAGATTATAATTCTCAAAGATGTAGGTTATGGTATATCATTCTCCCCTCAAATCAATAGACTCAATAAATAATATATATTACAGGTTAAATATATTACAGAAAACTCTTTATGTTCATGAGCTGTTCTCAAATAAATGGAATGAATATATGGGTGTTTGAGGTTAATGTCAGACATAATCTAGACCTTCATATGGATCATGAAAATCCCAATGTTTGGGCTTTCCTCCCTAAATTTTTCAACTTTCAACATTTTTTGAGGTGAAATTGACACAACATGAAATTAATTATTTTTTTAAGATTTTATTTATTTATTTGAGAGAGTGAGAGAGAGCACATGAGCAGGGGGAGGGGCAGAGGGAGAAGTAGACTCCTCGCTGAGTCGAAAGCAGATTCTTAATGGACTGAGCCACCCAGGTGCCCCCAAATTAATTATTTTAAAGTGAATAATTTTGTGGCATTAACTATATTCACAGTGTTGTGCAATTACCACCTTCATATAGTTCCAAAATATTTTCATCACTTCAAAAGAAAACTCTGTGTCTATAAGCAGTTATTCTCCATTTCCCTCTCCCCCAGTTCCTGAAAACCATGAATCTGCTTTCATTCTCTATGATTTATCTATTCTGCATATTTTATATAAGTGGAATCATACAATAGGTGACTTTTTTTGTCTGGATCCATTCCCTTAACATAATATTTTCAAGATTCATCCATATTGTAGCATGTATCAGTATTTCATTGCTTTTTATGGCTGAATAATATTCCATTTTATGTCTACATCACATTTTGATTATCCATTCATCCACTGATAGATATTTCCTGTGCTTCCACCTTCTGGCAATTGTGTAGAGTGCTGCTGTTTACATTATCTACATGTACTTATTTGAATTCTGTTTTCAATAGTTTTAGGTACATGCCTCGGAGTGAAATTGTGGAGTTATATGGTAATTCTATGGTTAACTTTCTGAGGAATCATCAATTTTTCAAGTTGCTGAACCATTTCACATTCCTCTCACCAATGCATGGGCGTTCCAATGTCTCTAAATCCTCAACAACACTTATTATTTTCCTTTACCTTTTTAAGTTACAGTCATTCTACTGGGTGTGAAGTAATATCTCACTGTGATTTTGATTTGCTTTTCCCTAATGACTAATGATGTTGAAAATCTTTTTATGTGCTTACTGGCCATATAGATTTTCTTTGGAGAAATATCTAGTTTTTTTATTGCCCATTTTTTACTGGGTTGTTTCTCTTATTGTGGTTGGGTTACAAGTGTGCTTTACATATTCCAGACATTAGACCCTTATATGGGAATCACAAATATTTTCTCTCATTCTGTAGCTTGTTTTTTCACTTTATTAATAATGGTCTTTGGTACACAAACATTTTTAATTTTGATGAAGTCCAATTTAATTGTTGTTTTTTCTTTTGTTGTCCATGGTTTTGGTGTCATATCTAAGAATCCATTGCCAAATCCAATGGTCATGACAGTTTACCCATATGTTTTCTTCTGTTAATTTTATAGTATAAGCTTCTATGGTTAGGTTGTTGGTCCATTTTGAGTTAATTTTTTATATATGTAAAATAGGAGTCCAAATTCATTCTTCTGAATGTTGCAGAACCAATGTGTTGAATACTATTCAGTTACCATCGAATAGTCTTCATTTTCTTGTCAAAAGGCAATTGGCCATAGATGTATGGGTTTTTTTCTGGACACTCAATTCTATTCTATTGGTCTATAAAGCTACTGTTATGCTAATACCACACTGTTGTGAAACTATTGCTTTTTAGTAAATTTGGAAATCAGGAAATGTGAGTCCTCTAACTTGGTGGCTTTCTTCAAGATTGTTTCAGCTATTCAGGTCCTTTGCAATTCTGCATGGATGTGAGAATCACTTTTGCCATTTCTGTAAACAAGGTTGTTGGAATTCTAATGGGGATTGCATTTATATCTTAACAATATTAAGTGATCCAATCCAAGAACCTGCAAAGTCTTTCAATTATGTAGGTCTTTGATTTCTTCTGATAATGTTTTAAAGTTTTCAATGTACCAGGCTTTCACCTTCTTGGTTAAATTTATTCCTAGGTCTTTTATTCTTTTTGATGCTATAGTAAATGGCACCGTTTTCTTTGTTCCTCTTTGGATTGTTTGTTTTTGGTTGACAGAAACACAGCTGATTTTTGCAGGTTGATCTTGTATACTGCAACTTTGCTGAATGTGTTTATTAGCTTCTCAGAAATTTTCTAAGTATGCATTCAGTGCTGACAAGGCAGGTGACATTCCAAAATCACCATGTACACATGCACCTTTGAATTCCCTAATTTCCTAAAAAAACTCTCTCCCATTTTTCCTCTCCTGGCTTCAGTGCTTTATTTGTTGGTCTGAATCATAATCATTGCCCCCAGCAGCCGTGGGTTGTTTATTTGCCTTACTATGTTTCTGAGGAATGTCAACCACGACTTTTTTACTCTGTGTCCTTTTTTTAGGTGAAAACAAAAACAAGCACCTTATACTTGTCAGTACTTAAGGTGGGCATCAGACAGATTAGAAGAGACAAACACAGTTCTTTGTGAGTAAGGTCTGCTCTTCTCCACTGTGCTGGGGACAGGGATGGGGCAAGGATAAATAAAAATGCCATAGAGCTTTACAGCCATTTTTAATTTGCTTTTTTCTTAATCCAGTGTTTACCTGGATGCTTTAAACTTCCCCAAATTCTGACCAGGTTGGTTCTGACAGTTGTGTTTGATTTTTTTCAATGTTTCTATGGAGAAAGGCCCTTGGAGCCAGCTTTTTCACTAGCTTCCTTATTTTAAAAAGATAATATAGGTCCATCTAGCTGATCTTGATACCTCTCTTCTCCCTCGACAGACTCAAACAACTCTCTATGCATTTTGAAGGAGCTTTTAAATAATTTAGTTGGAGTTCTTAAAGTCTGAGTTCAAGGAACATATCTGTTGATTCCTTTTATTTATGAAAAGAGCTTTCTCATCTTGGAAAATACTTCCCAAAACATTCAGAGCAAAAAAATCCTTTCCTTCTTGTTACATAATGTTAGAGTTTTTGGTTTTGGTTTTGGGTTGTGTGTGTGTGTGTGTAAACACATCAAAACAGATAAGCATACATAGAGTGCAGTATCTCCTGATCTACTCTAAGGATATACTATTAGGATACTACTGTTTACTTAGGTTGATAGAAGAGCAAAAGAAAAAGTAAACCTTGGATGAATTGTGCTAGAATAAGGGTGGCTCCACAGTTTTTCTGAGGTTGGTATGGGGTAAAGTCCATACAGCTACTGACTTAATCGCCATGCTATGAGAAACCCAAGATACAAGGAGATGCCGCCTCTAGACACTTTGGTTGATAGACTCCGCTAAGCCTAGACATTTGAGTAAACTGTAACCACCTCAGACATTTGAGTGAGGAGGCATTCAGATGATTCCAGCCCCCTGCACTGGAGTCTTCCCAGCTAGGGCACAGGAAGAAAGGCAAACTATGTCTACTGTCCAAATTCCTGGTCCACAGAATCAGTGAGCATCATAAAGTGACGTTTAGTTTATGACACTAAATTTGAAGAGCTTATTGTTCAACAAGAGATAACTGGAATGACAGTCTAGAAATAAGACCATCATCTTATAGAATTCTAAGAGTTAAGACAGAAAATGAATATAAACAATCTGACAGTTTCTAACAAATAACAAGTATTCACCAATGTTAGGCCCTCACCCATCATGCCTAAGGAGTTTTGCTCAAATTAATCCTACATGGATGGCTGAGAGTCATGCCCATTGAACAAATAAGAAACTCAAGTCCTATCTACTACATCCAATCTCATCCATGCTTCCCCAAATGGCTAGTATGCTGTGACTTTGTCTTAAAAAAAAAAAAAAAGACTTAGGTTTAATTCACCAAATGGCTCATACTTACATAAAACTAATTTCCACAGAAACACTTCTGATACACTCTCTTCTATGAGCAGGTCAATTATGCTGAAAAGGAAAAAAGAAAGACATCCTTAGAGTTAATAAATCCATCATGGACTTATATTGGAATAATCATGTTTTGATTTTAAGAGAAATGCTAGCCCACTTTTGGAAAATACCAGTGTTTTGTACATTTCACACATTCTTTCATAGAAAAATGACTGTGATAATAATTTTATATTTTATGACTACTTAACTTTCTCTGAGAATAATTACAATATAAGCAGTCTACAGAATGTTTTTCTGACAGCCCTTCATCATGCACTTTATACTATAGTAAGGAAGAATATAATTTTTGTAAGTCTGACTTTTATATTCTTGTTACTATTTGATGTGGACATAAGAACTGATATACAGATAAGCTTGAAATATATAGTTTTGTTAAAGTTCACTTTGATATTACCAGTGAAAGAGGACCTCAAGGAAATAGGAGAATAAGTAATTGAGTCAAGAAGAGTCACTGGGTGCCTATAGTATTCCTCTCATAAACAGGAACGTGAGACAAAAGACATCCCATTACAGTGTATCCATCACTATTTATTGAACATTTCCTAAGTGTATTATATGTGTTACAATGGAAGGAGATAAAGTGAAGTTCATGTGTATTTATGCTTTCTAAAAACTTTTAATCTCATTGTGGAGAAAAGACAGATGAAGCAGTTAACATAAATTCAAAAGCAGCATAGGAATTAGAGATAAAATATGAGCTACTGCAAGCAAGGTGTTAAGGGCTTTGGAAGAAAAGAGTTAGCAATGCAGAAAGAAGTAGCCACAGAGTTCATGGTGAAGGTTGAACTGTATCTTCACTTTGAAGGAAGAAACACATTTACATTGTAATCTTGAAGCGCTGAATGTCAGAAATTGTCAAAAGAAAATATATATACAGAAAATTGTTATTCTATGATTTAAGATCTACACTTTTGTAAAAGAAAATTCTTCCCATTCTCTGTGCCCCTAAGATATCCTAATACCTACACATACCTTAGAATTTTATTATATTAAAATAATCTATTTTTGTGTTTTTCTCTTTCATTGCATCATGGATCTTTTGAAAGCAAGGGCCATACTTGATTCATGTTTCTGTTTCTCACATTTTCCATGGAATATACTAATTTATATAAAATAAATTAAATAAATCTCAAGTAGTTAAGTCAATCACACACAAAAAAGATTGTATTGGTGGTAAAAGGCAGAACTTGAGCTTAAACATAAAGTATTTTGGACACTGAAGTCCATGACCTTTTCACTCAAATATGGGGCTGGCAAAAACATATTCTAAAAAATATGCAGATAATTCAAATTCTCTTGCCTCAGCCTCTGTAGCCTATGCAACAAAAAGATAACTGATTTGAATTACTTCCTATGTACAAAAGCCACAGATGACTAAATCAAGTAGTACATAAGTAGACAAGAGAAGAGTACCCATAAATGTTCTGGCTCCGTGATAAAGAGGATGACCACAAAGAATGATAGAAATAAAGAAGAGGAAAGCCTGTAACTCACCTGAGCTGCAGAAGGAGAGAACCAACAGCACAGAAATCATAGCCTGTGACACATAGTCACGTGGCTGAACCAGGTACCCACTGGAGAGTCTATGTTGAGAGACATTTCTGATTCTGAGAAAGTATTTATTTATTTATTTATTTATTTTTAGAAAGAAGAAAATATTCAAGTATTAATCTTTGGTGAGTTTTTTTTTTTTTTCCCTCCCAGACCAGTGGAAAAATAACAATTAGACTGTGGCTCCTACTGGATGTAATTTCTTCAAATGCCCCCTCCTCTGGCATCAGCCTCATTTTGGGACTATTTCATGCTGCTTTGGGCTGCCAGATAATCAGTGGCATGGACTCAAGCCAGAGGAGGTCATTCATTCTGTGTCATATGCTTCGAAATACTGATTTCTAAGGTCCTGTAGTTGAACGGTTATAAATTACAGTTCACAAGGCAGGCACAGAACATAGGTATGTCAGAACCCCACCTTTTTCCTAAAAGGAAAAGAAATACCAATTTTTAAAAAGGAGGTAAATGAACCATCTTTCGGGGTTGCTTCTGGATCTGGCAGGGAACTCAGGGAAGCAGAGATGGTATTGATTTTTATTCTAAAGACTTTAGTTTTCCCAAATCCATAAGGTGTTTATTAGTTGATTTGCACAGTTTGTTCAATACTTTTGTGTGAAAGTATTGAGGTTTAGCCTCAAAGATCTGTTATATGTGCCTTTGAAGAGACCTAATTTGGTAGCATGTTTTCTTGGTACAAAAATAAAGTAACTTAGGCTTTAGTAGTTAACAAGATGAGAAAAGTTTGCCTTAATGTGAAAACCTGCATCGTGTCTGTGTAGCTGAGCCTGGGGACACATAGGTCCACATGCTGTTTCCCAGTTAATCATAAGAACTTGACTTGGATGCTTAATACTGATGACAAGAGAGCTGTAGTTTGTTTCTCTTTAATCAATATAGTCAGGCTTTAAGTCTAATTTGTCACTGAGGTAAAACACATGCTACTTTTCCACGTAAAGTCATATTTGGATGCGATTGCTCTTCAAAATGGAATTTTTATATTTGCCTCTTTGACTGCTACTACGTGTAATATAAGACAATTCATAGACACATCTTATTTAAAGGATCATAGAATTACAGGCCATCAGAGTCATAGAGAAATCTGAAATGATTTTAATTCTTTAACTCAGCAGATATTGAGTACCTATACTGGGCAGGCAGCGATCCAAGCACTGGGGAGAGAGCTGTGAAGAGAAGGGGCTCCCAGCCCTCAACAAGCCTGCCTTCCAGTGGGTTAGGGGAAGGACAGGAAGTCTCTTAACAAATAGAGGATGAGATCATTTTACTTAGCTATCAATTCTATGAGGAAAATGGGAAAGATTGGGGGGGGGGGGGCAGAGAGCAGAAGGGAAGAGAAGCTAGTTCCAACTTCTATTCAATATAGGAATCTCCATGATCACCCTGCTGAAGGGAAGGGATCATTTTGCCTTAATGTGCATACCTTCTACCCCTGAAACTTTTCCTTAGTGGGAAAATCACCCTTCCCTCATTTCCCCTGCCCAAGTATTATGGGCCTTGCCCAGTTCAGGGTTCCAATAACCCCTGTCATTAAATGTATAGCACTGATTGCAGTTATTTATATACATTTTTTCCTCTCCCAAAGCCCATATGATGTCCTTAAAGTAGGAATCAGGCAAACCTGATTCCTTTTTTCTTTTCTTTTTTTTTTTTAATTTTTGTATCCAATCTGTCTAGCAGAGTTTTACTACCAGGTATGCAACCAGTACGAATGTTTAAAGAATGAATGAACAAGCAAACAGGGCATGAGTCAGCTATTCTGTTTTATGCACAACTTTATTTCTTAGAATATTTGTCCCCTACTAAACTTTAAGCCTTCTCTCTCCAGCTTCCCTTTGAGCCTAGTTGCTCTTTCAGAAGCACATGAAGAAATCTACCTAAAGATGTCAGCCCATCTTTCTTTCATGCCCTCTCATGCCAAATAACATGTAATATTTTCAGGGTAAATAGCTGCTGTTGCTTACTTCTCTTTATAATATTTAAAGTCGTACCATTCTTGCCAACATCCTCATAATTAACTCTAGCTTTTTAGCGCTCCTTTCAAAGAAAAGGTCTTAAATAATTTAATAGATCAGCTGTGTTCTGAGCATCCCAAAGTCAACTGGTACAATTACCTTTTACTGTAAATAATAGTGGGTATTTTAAATGCCAGGTTACAAGACCTGAAGATAAAATAAAAAATAGCAAAATTAAATAAGTCAGTATGAAAATACAATATGACTTGGTATTAGAAATGCACTTATTTATTTAAAATCATTCAATTGCCTTTCTCTATTCTAGGTAACATGGAAATGAAAATGGATTTTGAGACATAGTAAATTTAGAATATTCATAGGAATACACAATACTATATAACTGTGTGTACAAGGATCATCCCTATTACAAGCTGATGGAGGAGGAGAAATATGCTCATTTTACTGGTGAGTCAGTTTGAATTTTGGGTGCAAGACAAAGGTGCACTGCAGCTACACTAAAGACTCATTTAGAAGTTGTAGAAAGACAGCAGTAAGGGAAAATTGGAAGGAATTTAGTCTGGCTACCTGGTATGCCACTTTCAGTGTAAAAAGAAGAGGCCTGAGGTTGTATGTGTGTGTGTGTGTGTGTGTAATCATATATATATATATACAAACATATATGTATATATATATGAATACAGGTTGTGGTGAATGGCTTGACTCGTTTAGTCATGGGTCTGCAAGGAGGTAAGGAGAAATCGTGAAAAATCAGGGTCAAAGAAGTTTGAGAAAAAGGCATGTAATTGGCTGGACCTGTGGGGATCTGGTATGAATATATATCACATGTTAACACAAACCAAAGAATATCACTTACAGATGAAGTGCTAGACAACAAAGTAAACAGGACTATGTTGCCAGTTGATGTCAGCTAGCCTCTGTCATTACCACCCCAGTGCTGGGAAAGTGGGTACATGAAGAAAGAGAACATGTTAGCAGACATGCACGAGCACAACACCAAGAACTTCCATTGATCAAAGCTAGTCTAGCTGCTGGTACTGCAAATGTCTGATCCTGCAGCTTCAAAGATCCCCCAAGGACCTCAACCAGGTATGTGGAATCAAGTTGATTATTCTGGATTATTCTGGTGAATCCAGTAGAGTACAGCGTAGATTATAGAGGTTGCTTTTTGTAGGCCACACAGAGCCTCCCCCTTTGCAGGACTGAAGCTTGCATTCTTCCTGTGGCTGACATTGCTGGTGATTGCCAACTCTCAGCCTGGTACCCCCCGGTGCCCCCTCAGAACTTAGCCTCAGCTGAATGGAGCCACTTATGCTCCCTTTCCAGGCAGGCACAGCCTGGAACTGATGACAATGCAGGGGCATAATGGCCTAGCCCCTTGGCGTCAATGCAGAATGACTCTGAGTAGTCATGCCAACTCCAGAGTTCTGTGGGCCCAGCTGAAGTCTTTGTTGTGACTGCATTGCAATTCACCACTCTTTTTAGTTAATCCTGTTTCCCCTTGAGGATATGTGTTAATCTTGAGAGTACTTTCCGGTAAATCTCCTATGTACCAATCTGTATCTCAGAGTATTTTCCAACAACCTGCAACACAGCCCACTGGGAATTAGGAAAAGGGTGGAGAGAGTAAGGACATCATACTTGAAATAATGGGTTCAGAAGTCATACTGCCAAGTGTTGAGTATTATCTCCAGAGCAGATACTGAGACAGAATTTAACATATATGACATTTATTAGGGATCAACACCTAATCCTAATCCCACTGGGATGTCTGGAGCCTTGGTCAACTTCTGGGAATGGCCAGTCCTTTATATACTTGTATCAGTCAGTCACTGGATGTGAGAGGCTCTAGGAGAAGTATGCCCTTGGGCAAGGCAGCTCAGCCCTGAAGGAGCTGTCAGCTGAAGCCTGTCTGCTAATGGCACTCCCAGCTCTTGGGGAAGCAAATCTTTCTTTGAAGAATGGTTTGGGGTGTGTGTGTGGGGGGGGGAAATAGGGCACCTCCCTGTCTGCCATGTTAGACAATAAATTAAGGTGCTAAAATTTATCAGTTTTGACCTTGGGCAAATATTCAGTCTCTTGAATTTTATTTCCTCTTCTGTAAAATAAAAAAGTTAATAATAGTACCTAGCTTTTTGGTTGTTTTGAGAATAAATTTAAGTAACACATGTAAAGTATTTCCTGTAGGCTTATGTTGGTAGGTGCTTAGTATGGGTTAGGCTCTTGTGGTAAATAATTAATAAGGCTTTGTAACTGACTAGTTACAAAAATTAAAAGAGAGAGGAAGAAATTCCTTTCTGCTTCAATAGAAATGTTAATTTAGCTAGAGTATAAGAGACAATCAGATTGTAGGAAGCTTTAATGTTTAAGTTTGGTGGTTTCTAAGTAGTCACATATCCATATTAACTGGAAGGTTCTTTAAAATATAAGTTTTCAAATCCTCTCTACAGAAATTCTAACACTAGGTCTGGAGAGGAATCTAGAAGATGTTACTTAAAAAAAAAATTCTTACCAAGTGGTTTACCATGTTTAGATACTACTACCTTCATGGAACAAATGTCCTGTTGCCAGGAGAGTGTTTGACTTCTGCCATTTTCATGTGAACTGTATATGTAATGAGTGGATTGGATCCAATACTCCGCCAGTTCTCCTCTCACTACCATTCTACTATTCCCGTGTGCAAATCTATTTACACTCTGTTATCTTACTCATGAGTGGTGGTGACGTTAAGCATTTTCAATATCCCAATGATACTTGTGAAAGAAGAAATATAGATATTGATCTTTGCTCCCAACTTCTGACACAGAACTCCTAAAACCCTTGTAAATATGGGTGATAGGAGTATCTTTTGTTCTAACGTTTAATCTTTGACCCCAGTTCCTATTACAGAACTCCTAAGACATTTGTTAATTTCCTGGGTAAAGGAGTGGATGATACCAAGCTGTTAATCATTTGGAATTTTCTGGGTGATAGGAGTATCTTCTGTTCTAATGAGGTGACTCTTGGTAGGCTCCCAGATAGGGGCTGGTCACCAGAAAGACCAAGCCATGATTAAAAGCTTGTAACTTTCTGCCCCCTCATCCTCGGGGAAGGGGAGAGCCTGTTAACGGAGTTAATAATAATTAATCATGTCTACATGATGATGCCTCCATAAGAATGGGGTTCGGAGAGCTTCCAGGTTGCTGAACATTTGGACGTCCTGGGAGGGTGCCACAGCCTGGAGAGGGCATGGAAGCTCTGTGCCCCTCCCCCCATACCTTGCCTTGTATGTCTTCTCCATCTGAATGCTCTTCTATATCCTTTATCATATCTTTTTATAATAAACTGGTAAATGTGTTTCCCTGAGTTTTGTGAGCCATTCTAAAAAATTGTGAAACCCAAGGAGGGGGTTGTGGGAAGACCGATTCATAGCTGGTCGGTCAGTAGTAGAGGTGACAACCTGGGACTTTTGATTGACATCTGAAGAGAGGAGTGGGGACAGTCTCGTGGGACTGAGCCCCTAACTTGTGGGATCTGATGCTAACTCCAGGTAGAAAGTGTCAGAACTGAATTGACTTATAGGACAGCAAGCTGGTGTGGTGAGAATTTCTTGGTTTGTGGAAAGCGCACACATCAGGTGTCAGATGTGAGTGAAGTGTGGCAATGGTGTGAGAGTAAAGAAGAAACACACAGGAGGGTTTGTGCTTTCCTCTACAGTGCCACATAACCAGATAACTCCCCTGAAGCCCAAGCCAATCCCCTGAAAAGGGCTACACAATTTCCTAGACTAGATAGAGTCTACTGTTTTCTACCTGCTGTCAATTTCCCACTTTATAGTACTGTTGACTTTGCCTCTTTCTTTTCTTTTTTTTTTTTTTTAAGATTTTATTTATTTATTTGACAGAGAGAGGGAGACAGTGAGAGAGGGAACACAAGAAGGGGGAGAGGGAGAGGGAGAAGCAGGCTTCCTGCTGAGCATGGAGCCCAATGCGGGACTCGATCCCAGGACCCTGGGATCATGACCTGAGCTGAAGGCAGCTGCTTAACCGACTGAGCCACCCAGGTGTCCCTCGCCTCTTTCTTCTATGGGAACATTCTTTAGGCAAGGATAGCAGTGTCTTCTTGTCAGAGAAGGGGAACCAATACATCTCTCTATCTCAGGACTGCTTCTGCTACTCTGATAGCCCAGCCTCACGAGGCTATAAATAGTTAACTCTGAAGACTCACTGATCTGTTATAGGACATCTAAGTTATTGAAGAAATCTAAGTGGGATATAAACTAAGACGAGAGCTCAATTATTAAATATCACTCTTCCAAACATCAAATATTTCATGAGAATACTACTTCCTAATCTGATCAACCAAACTCAATTCATTTGAATCACTTTGAATACCCTTTTTTGGGTACATTCCCTTGAATATATATTGATATATATACAGTACAAAAAGTAGGACTGCTACACAGAAGAGGGACAAATCATAATCTGAACTTCTGTGAAAAGCTAAGTACTATCAAGTCTGAAAATAATACACATTCAATTTTTGACTCTATAGAGTGCAGGCAGTTCTACTTTTTTATCCACAAATAATCACATGTGCAAATAGAATGTAAGGAACTTCACATAATTTTTACCACTTGTACCAGATAAACATTTTTGAATATGCCAAGTGTGCTCAGACTAGTAAAACTTAGCATTTTCTTAGTTCTTTAATTGAGTGATATGTCCTCTTTTGAATAGCTTGGCACTGTTATATTTACTGTCACAAATTGTAGGAATGGTTCTGAAGAGAGTCCTCAACAGTCCTTGATCCCAAAAGCACCCATAGATATTTTTCAAATACAGATTCCTGCATATCTTATCTTAGATGTCCTAATTTCATGTAGTTTAAAGTGGTTTAGTGTATGCAGTGATTTCTCAATAATACTATTTAGGCAACAAAGGGGATTTTTAGTTTCTACATGCCCCTGTTACTGTTTATCAACTTCTCAGGATATCCTAGATTGGGTGTGCCAAGTTTAGATGAGTTGTTAGCTATGTGGACCCACATAAACAGGATTTGAAAACATCTGGCGATTTTTTCTTGTTTTCAAAAGAAGCATGTATTTGTTTTATCATCGTTTTCCTCAAAAGCAGTTTTTATGTGAAGGCACAAATGGGACTGGCTTAATTTTATGAAGGGAAAAGGTGAAACACTGTAAAGATAATACTGGCTCCAAACTAAGGGGATGTGTCCACTTTGTGCAGCTGACTTAACCTCTGAAACATATCTTCATCCTCAGATTGGGTTGTTAATACATGTCTAACAAGGTTGTGGTGAGAATTATATGAGAAACATATAAAGTGTCTAGCACAACTCATGGAAAAATAAATGAAAGCTATTAAACTGTTATGCAGGGTCCATTAGAGGCTCCTGGATGATAAGTATCTGCAGGCAATAGATTTGATAACAAGTCTCAGTATGAAGTGAGGCAAAGCAACAAAAACCTTACCAAAGAAAACATATTTGTAAATTGACAGCTCCCAAAGAAAATCATTTTGATTTGTTCCCTGGAAGATTTGGGCTAGAAAGAGAGAGTTGATCGAAGTCGATCTAGGAGCAGGACTTAGGAATACCAAAATTTAATGTCTAGATAGAGGGCATAAATCTTCAAAGTAAATTGAGAAGTGGCTGTATTTAAAGAGGACAAAAAGCCAGGAGAGTCTTTCCTATGGAAGCAAGTGAAAGCAGTACTTCAGAAACAGTGCGGGCAATCATGTTGGATGTGCTGAGGATAGCAAAGTCAGATAATGGCTGAAATATATTATTATTGGTATATAATGACTGAAACAGGAGCAATCTGGGTGGAGAAAAAGGCTTTATTCAAGTATATTAAAGTGTGAATGTCAGTTGAGGGTATGTATACAGTGCTTATAGACAGCATTTCAAATTTTGTAATTTTCAAAATATTTGGCCAAGAAAGGATGAAAACAGAGAATTAAACACCAGTTGGTCTTTGAACTGAGAGGGATATGTGAGCCCAAGATAAATCCATTCAATGGGGACGCCTGGGTGGCTCAGTTGGTTAAGCGGCTGCCTTCAGCTCAGGTCATGATCCCAGGGTCCTGGGATCGAGTCCTGCATCAGGCTCTCTGCTCAGCAGGGAGCTAGCTTATCCCCCTGCTTGTGCGCTCTCTTTCTGTCTCTCTCTCTCTCTCTGACAAATAAATAAATAAAGTCTTAAAAAAAATCCATTCAATGAATGAAGAGATCATTCTGGAGCATGTGGATGGCAGCAGAAGCCAGGACATGGTGGGAGAGCAGCAGTAGAGAGATGGTATAGGAGAGCCTTAAACTATGACAGGTGACCTTTATAATGTATTTTGATGTGAATATACTGACCCTTTTTCTGGACACTTTCTTATTTTCACAATTTTTAATAAAATGGACATTTCATTTTTTTTTAAGATTTATTTATTTATTAGAGAGAGTGAGTGGGGAAGGGGCAGAGGGGGAGGGAGAGAGAGAATCTCAAGCAGACTCCCCACTGAGCATGGAGCCCGCTGCAGGGCTCGATCTCATAACCCATAAGATCATGACCTGAGCTGAAACCAAGAGGCAGATGTTTAACCAACTGAGCCACCCAGGAGCCCCTAAACCAGGCATTTTAAATATCTCCATTGTATAGAGAGGAAACCATGACAGATTTCCACACATCACACAGCTAGAAAGTGGAGGAGTCAAAGTTTGAACCTGGGCAGGCTGACAACAGTGTAACCACCAGGCAGAACTGCAGAGGCATCAACATACTTTCAAATGGCAGGAGCAAGGTTGGTTTTTGTTTGTTTTTGAGAAATGGGTAGATGGTAATTGCTTTGAGTGATTGTGATTGGAAGTATTACTGTGTATCAAGTTGGACATAAACCCTATCGCTTCCATGTTACCTGGGATGTAGGAAAAACAAAACAAAAGAGCATTATGTGAGGGGTTTGAAGAGTGACAGCAAGAAAGCAGCAGGAGGGATTGTGTTCCTTGCTTTCTTTCCTCTGTCTTATTTCTAAATATTTCATGGAATTTATGCTATTAAAAACGACTGCCCTCAGTTAAAAAATGGGCAAGGGGCTTGAATAGACATTTTCTCCAAAGAAGATATACAAGAACCAACAAGCACATGAAAAGATTCTCAACATCATTACTCATTAGGGAAGCAAATAAAACCACAATGAGGTAGCACTTCATGCCCAGTGAGAGGGCTACAATAAAAAGGAAAAAAAAAAGGAAAATAAGCATTGGCAAAGATATGGAGAAATTGATTGGAACAATGGTACATTCATGGTGGGAATGTAAAATGGTTTCATCACTGTGGAAACAATTTGGCAGTTCCTCCAAAGTTAAACACAGAACCACAACATGACCCAGCAATTACACTCCTAAGTATGGGCCCTCAAGAACTGAAATCTGGTACTCAAAATTATACAGGTACACACATGTTCATAGCAGTGTTATTCACGAAAAGTACAGGTAGAAATAGCACAAAAGTTCATCAGCAGATGAAAAGAATAGACTGGGGTGCCTGGGTGGCTCAGTTGGTTAAGCGACTGCCTTCGGCTCAGGTCATGATCCCAGGGTCCTGGGATCGAGTCCCACATCGGGCTCCCGGCTCAGCGGGAGCTTCCCGGCTTCTCCCTCTGACCCTCTCCTCTCTCATGCTGTTTCTCTCTTGCTCGCTCTCTAATAAATAAATAAATAAAATCTTCAAAAAAAAAAAAGAATAGACTGTGGTTTATACATATAATGGAACATTATTCAGTCATAAAAAGGATTGAAGTATCTGATACACACTACAACATGGATGAACCTCAAAAACATTATACTAAATTTATAGAGCTAGACACAAAAGATCACATATTCCATGATTCCCTTTATATGAAATGTTCAGAACATGTACATCCATAGAGATAATGCAGACTGGTGGCTGCCAGGGCTGGAGGGAGGGGAGAACGCAGAGCACATGTTTAATGGAAATGGGGTTTCCTTTTATGTGATGAAAATGTTTGGAAATGATGGAGGTGGTGATTACACAATATTGTGAATGCACTAAATACTTTTGCCTTCAAAACGTGCTTTTAACAATGTGAAGATGCCTAATTTTACGTTAAATGAATTTCACCTCAATTTTAAAAAAATAAATTGATTGCTTTGGCTTTGATATTTCCTTTTTAAACATGAAAATTGGGCAGACACACCATCAGATATCAGCCGTTTACAATGATTTGCCCATTGACTATACCGCTCCTCTTGCCAGATGGAATGTGTTTCTCTATGTTCTGCGAGTTTCAGTAGAGAGGGAGAGAATAGGTTTCTTAGTGTGAATCTGTTTAGGAAGGAATCACCGAAGGGGCTGTTGATCATCTGAGCAGCTCATAAGCATGATTTGAAGTAGCAGAATTGGGTGAAGGATATGTGTGGGTATTGACAAAAAAGAGACCAGGGCTGAATTCAAATGTTTCCATAATTGTAGTGAGCTTCTCCTCATTGTGGGTAAATGAGATTCTTCATTTACATAGGAGCTTTCCTTGGTAATGAGTTTTCTTAGCAAGCTATCTGCCAGATATATTCTCAGGCGCTTCCTTCTAGTGTGTGTGTGTGTGTGTGTGTGTGTGTGTGTGTGTGTGTCTAAATCATTTTGAAAGCTTTTTTGCTCTACTTCACATGAAGGTTCGAGGGAAATGTGTAATGGAGATCAGAGTGAGTCAGTTGGCAGACCCTCGTTTGTGAGGGTTTGATTATCCCACCATGCAAGCTACAGCATGTACATGGTCTCCATTTGCTGACCTTAATTCCCTTGTGCTAGTCTTCATTTTTCATCGTAAATATCGAACATGACTTTTAATTGGATTTTTCTGGCAGGTAACTCAATCCAGTTGGGAAAAAGTTTCCCCATTTGTTTAAAAGAATGGATTTTTTTATTAACATAGTTGTATGGAAATGTGTGACATTTTGCAGTATATCAATAAAATAAAATTTGGCTTCTCACCGGATGTTTCATACTGATGCTCACAGTGGCGTGGGAGGAGAAAGGGGTTGTATCAGGACAATTCCTACTAATCCAGAACAGGGACTTGGTTGCCATTTGTCATCTTTGTGATTAAGTGAAACTTGGAGCCCGTTATTCTGCAGGCCACTTCTATTAGACTTTTGTAGCCAGAGATTTCTTCCAAGCTGGGATGGGGAAAGAAAGAGTCACATGTGAGAATTTAAATTTATTATACAGTTCGTAGAAAAAAACCAACCACATCAAGCTAGACTCTTGATGAAAATATCCTTTGGTAGACAATCTTATTTGGAGCTTAAACACTTTAGATTTAATGATATCGTTTTTTTTCATCAATTCTGATACATATATCAGAATAGTAGTCTTATTCCTGAATCTCAAGGACAAGTTCTGTGTTGTATGTATCTTGTATTTTTGGAATCTGGAGCAGTACATAGCTCATTCCCTAGGCTCGGCGAATAAATACATCAATGAACAAATGAACTGAACATTTTTCCTGTTTCTAGAATAATCTTTCTGATTTTATCTGGCTATGATTGCCAAGTTAAATTTCATCCTTCCTCACACCTCCTCATTACCTGTTATTTGAAGTTTATATATATATATATATATATTTGAGAGAGAGAGAGAGAGTGAGTGGGGAGGAGCAGCAGAGGGAGAGGGAGAAAATCCCAAGCAGGCTCCATGCCCAGCACAGAGCCCAATGCGGGGCTTGATCCCACAACCCTGAGATCATGACCTGAGCCAAAATTAAGAGTCTGACACTTAACCAGCTGAGCCACCCAGGTGCCCCTGAAGTATATTTTTAAATGCAGTCTCCATCTGTTACAACTGGCCATCTATAATTGGGTGCATTTTACCTACGCAACTTGATTTGCTCCTACTCCCTTACATGACCCCTCTTCATTCTACTCAGTCTCCTCAGTGGTCTTAATTCTGTGTCTTTTCCCATTCTGCTTATCTACTGAGAACATTTGTACGAAACATAGAACCCTCAGGTCAAATGAAACAATGTAAAAGCTCTATAGTGGAAACAGCTTGCTTGATTGAATGTTCTCTAGGCAATGGACACTTGACTCTGAGTTCAGGTCCTCTCCAGTCCAGTTATCTCTATATAATCATAATTAAAAGGCTTACTCTAGCTATTTTTATGTCAATGCACATGTACTGACTTTAGTATCTGCATATGCTCTGTGAGAACAGTGCTCATCAGTATGTTGTCCAAACAGACACATGGGTCTATGTGTATTAAAAAGTGGCTTTACCTTCCCTTTGGCTAGATTATTGAAAGCTGAACATGTGCTCTTGTAGTATGGATGGATGACAGGCATTTAATATAATGTGCCTTTAATATTACCCACTTCTCAATCCCAAGATCTACTGTAGATTTGGGGATTATATTAAATCTTTTATTTTTATTTTGTTATGGACAGTATATTAAAATTATAGAACTACAATACTAAAAAAAGTCTGCATCTCCTTCACAACCTAATTTATAGATCGATCGATTGATAGATTTTTTTTTTTTTAGGGTAAGTTAACTGTTCTCAAACTTCTTCTTTTTTAAATCTTTGAATCCCTTTACATTCTTAACAAATTCAAGATTGGTGGTGGCCAGAGGCAAGGAGTAAAGTGGCAGGTAAAATGGATGAAGATGAATAAAACGTACAAAATCCCAGTTATAAGACAAATAAGTCCTGGGGATGTAGTGTACAGCAGGGTGACTATAGTTAACAATGCTGGATTGTATATTTGAGAGTTGCTAAAGAGTGACCTTCGAAGTTCTCATCACAAGAAAAAAAATGTAACAATGTATGGTGATGGATGTTAAACTCATTGTGTTAATCATTTCTCAATATATATACATATGAAACTAATTCAATGTTATATATGTCATTATGTGCCAATAAAAAACAGTTTCTATCATGTGCATTATATCTATCAATATTTACTGTATTAAACATTAAAGATAAAATGTTTTATTATTAGTAGTATTTGTTAGTTTTTTTAACATTAAAAACCCATAACAAATTAACAAAAAATATTTTCATAAAAGGTAACTTTTCTCAAGAAGTGAGAGGAATGACATTTCTTTTTTTTTTTTTTTTTAATTTTTTTGAGGGGGGTTGGGCAGAGGAAGAGGAGAGAGAGAATCTTAAGCAGGATCCACATCCAGTGCAGAGCCTGAGTTGGGGCTTGATCTCACAACCCTGAGATCATGACCCAAGCCGAAATCAAGAGTTGGACACTTTACCTACCGAGCCACCCAGCTCCCCGATTATTTATTTTTTTTTATTAAAAAAAGTTTTTTTTAAAGATTTTATTTATTCATTTGAGAGAGACAGACAGCCAGCCAGAGATCGAGAGCATGAGCAGGGGAGAGAGGAGAAGCAGAATCCCCGCTGAGCTGGGACCCTGATGAGGGGCTCAATTCCAGGACCAGGCATCAAGACCTGAGCCAAAGGCAGATGCCTAACCATCTGAGCCACTCAGGTGCCCCTATTTTTTTTTAAATCCCATATTACCTAGCATAGTTTGGCCTCTTTATTTGTTGTTTTATAATATATTGATTTATAATATAATAATTTATAATATATAACAGACAGAATCTCATGTCTGCTTCGAAGTCTGGTCTTTTGTGACATCCTGCAAACATGGCATGTCACCTCTGGAAAAGCCACTGTAACAACTAAGAGAGAAGAATGAAAAGTAGCTAACGACAGTATTATGTTGTCAACTATACTGACTTCCTAGGTTCCCTGAAAGTTCTTGAGGACCATCTGACATTGTCAGACCACATCTTGAGAGATGCTGGACTAGACAACAACAGACAAAGTGGACTATAAAATAACTTTACATCCTTTTGACCCACATGCTACCAGTTCTTTGATCTCTTTACAAAGATCTACCTCTTTTGTAAAGACCTCTGTGCCCTGAGGGTAATTCCTGCAGGCCATCAATTGATCTGGCCTGTTTTGCTGAAATAATCTGCTCAGTCCAGACATGAACAAATTAATAGTGATGCTTTGTAACGGGGGGGCTGAGAATCTTCTGGGAATGTTTTATACAGCTTGCTAGCATTGTATATTGAGAACAGAGGTTGATGATTTGCATCTGGTCTTAATGAGACCTCCAGAAAGTTCAGCTGTTGAGACTGATGACATAGCAAGAATATGCCTGCAGGACCAGTAAGGTGTAAGAAACATCGGTGAAGATTTAATTCTGCACTTCCTGCGTGTGAGATGTTCCATGCACATTGGTGGTTCGTGGTCCAGAGGGAAATTGTGTCTGGTGGGGCCCTCATTGAGGACAATGGGTGCTCTGCCTGGTCTCTCCCTGACCTTGTGTGAGGTAGCCTTTGACTGTGATGCATACGGTTACTTTAGTGCTATGCGATTGCTATATTGAATCCTTTTCCTGCAAAAACGGTACATTTGTAAGCATTGGTTTTTTGATTCCTGTGAGTCTTCTTTAGAAATGGAACCCCATTAGCGCAACTTCCGTATTATTTCTAGCTCACCCCCATCTCTCCCTCCTGTGAACTCCGGCAGTATATGTGTTATGCTGTGTGCTTGACATGTAATTGCTCTGTGCATTTTGTTATCTTTAAATTGGTTTCTAAGTGCAGGTCTTATCTTCCTATTAATTGTAAGCTCCTTGAAGTAAAAGACTATGATTTGTTTTTCTTTTTTTAAACTCCACATTACATAGCATAGATTGGGCTCTGTATTTATCAGTTCAGGCTGTCATAACAGAGTACCTCAGACTGAGTGTCTTAAACAACATAAATGTATTTTCTCACAGTTCTGGAGGCTAGAAATCCAAGAAAAAAGGCATTAGCAGGGGTAGTTCCTTGTGAGTTTTCTTCCGGTTTGCAGATTGCTGCCTTCTTGCTGTACCTCACAAGGCCTCTTCTCTATGCAAAGAGAGAGAAAGAAAGAGAGAGAGTGAGGGAAAGGGGAGAGAGAAGAGAGGGAAAGAGGTGGGGAGATGGAGGGAGATCTCTGGTGCTATTTCCTCCTCTTATAAGGGCGCAAGTATCAGATTAGAGCCCATCCTTTTTACTAATTTAATTTTAATTACCTTCCTAAGACCCCATCTATAAATACAATCAAATTGTAGTTTAGGGCTTCAATTTATAAATTTTGAGAGGGGGACACACTGGCCAGCTCAGTCCATAGCAAGCTCCCAGTGAACTCTTGTTGAATACAATTGAGCTTAACTTGTTTTATAAAAACAAGTGGTCATTTAACATACTCTAAAACAAAATGATCGCAATGACCATAGTGGTTGATAGGTAATTGAACATCACTGTATTTGTTAGTATTCTAATGTCTTTAAAATCATTACATCATTGGAATGCTTTTGAAAAATAGACAGCAAAGGAGACATGTTTAGATAAGCTGCTGTTCCATTTGTTTTCAGTAACAACTAACCTAGATTTACCGATCACTGGAATCATATAAATCACCCATTCTAAGATTGCTGATGTCCTTGGGCATTTGTTCTTACAAAATAAATAACTTGTATGCAGGATGTAGCACCTTTGCAAATCAGTAGACAAAATTTAACATAGATCCAGAGGGATCTCAATGCATATCTTTAAAGTAATTCTACCTTATTAAGCTTATTTATTTATTTATTTATTTGTTTATTTTTGAGAGAGAGCATGAGGTGGGGGCAAGGGCAGAGGGAGAGGGACAGAGAGAATCCCAGGCAGGCTCCTCGTCCAGCACAGAGCCCAATGCAGGGCTCCATCTCACCACCCTGAGGTCATGATCTGAGCTGAAATCAAGAGTCAGAATCAAAAGTAAGCCATGCAGGTGCCCCCTTATTAACCTCTTTTATTTATTTATTTATTTTTTAAAGATTTTATTTATTTGACAGAGAGAGACACAGCGAGAGAGGGAACACAAGCAGGGGAAGTGGGAGAGGGAGAAGCAGGCTTCCCGCCGAGCAGGGAGCCTGATGCGGGGCTCGATCCCAGGGCCCTGGGATCATGACCCGAGCCGAAGGCAGATGCTTAACGACTGAGCCACCCAGGTGCCCCTTTATTAACCTCTTTTAAAGAGTTCATTAAGAAAAAATTCTAGTTCTCACACAGCTACCTAAGCATATAACACCTCTGTAGCCGTAGCTGAACTGAGTTAATGGTACCCAGATCGGCAGGGCCACTGGGTTTTAACAGCCCTCCCGGTGATTCTGAGGCATTCAAGATTTTGAGATTCACAAGTTGATCAATAGCTCCAAACTCTGCCTTAACATTAAAATATCAGGAAAGCTTTTTTATTTTTATTTTTTTTTATTTATTTTTTTTATTCTTATGTTAATCCCCATAAATTACATCATTAGTTTTAGATGAAGTGTTCCATGATTCATTGTTTGTGCATAACACCCAGTGCTCCATGCAGAATGTGCCCTCCTCAATACCCACCACCAGGCTAACCCATCCTCCCACCCCCCTCCCCTCTAGAACCCTGTTTGTTTTTCAGAGTCCATCGTCTCTCATGGTTCGTCTACCCCTCCGATTTCCCCCGCTTCATTCTTCCCCTCCCGCTACCTTCTTCTTCTTCTTTTTTTTTTTCTTAACATATATTGCATTATTTGTTTCAGAGGTACAGATCTGAGATTCAACAGTCTTGCACAATTCACAACGCTTACCAGAGCACATACCCTCCCCAGTGTCTATCACCCAGTCACCCCATCCCTCCCACCCCAACCCCCACTCCAGCAACCCTCAGTTTGTTATCAGGAAAACTTTTTTAAAAATGCTGGTGTCACCCACAAATATGATTTAGTTGTTCTAAGGTTGAAACTAGACAGCGTTGATTTTTAAAAGTTCCCCAAGTGATTCTAATGTGTAGACATGGTTGAGAACCACCATCCTAGATTAATTCGCATGCCATTCAAAACTGAAGTTATAGGCCTGTTTTTTAACCTCAAGCAGAATTTATAAAGGAGGCCAGGATTCCTTTAAGGTCAGGCTTATTTCTGTTCTTTATCTTCCTTTGACATTTTTTAATATAGATTCATTGAGATATAAATATAATATGATATTTTTTCTTCATAGATGCACACTTCAGTGAATTTTGATAAATGTATACTATAATCTAACCACAATCACGATCAAAGTAGGAAATATTTCCATCATCCTCCAAATGTTCCTTTGTAATCAATGCCCAGCCCTTGGCAACCACTGATCTGGTTTCTTTCCTTACAGCTTTGCTTTTTTAGAAGGTCATAAAAATAGAATCATATAGTATATATAGCCTTTTGCATTCTGCCTTCCTTTACTTCTTTTTCTTGGCAGAATGATTCTGAGAGTCATCCACGTTACTGCATGTCAGATGGCTCTTTCCTGTATATTGCTGAGTCTATCCCATTACGTGGGCACACCACTATTGGTTTATCTACCAATTGATGGACATTTGATCCCAAACTTCTTATTTGGCACTATCAGGAATAGTTGCTATAAACATTTGCACAAAGGTTTTTGTGGGACCTGTGTTTTCCTATCTGTTGGATATGTATCTAGAAGTGTGAATAATGTTGTAAGGTATGTAAGGTATGACTGATTTTATGACGCTGGCACCCTGTTTCCAGCAAGGCCATATAAATTTTTTTTAATTTAATTTAATTTTATTATGTTATGTTAGTCACCATACAGTACATCATTAGTTTTTGATGTAGTGTTCCATATAATTTTTATTCTCATCAGCAGCACGTGAGAGTTCCAGTTGTTCTATATCCTCCACAGTACTTTGTATTTTCTCTTATTTTATTTCGTTTTTGTTTTTGCCCTTCTAATTGGTGTGTAGTGGTATCTTATTGTGATTTTAATTTGCTTTTCCCTAATGACTAATGATGTTGAGCGTATCTGCCATCTATGTCTCCTTTTTGGTGTAGTGTCTGTTCAAACCTTTGCCAAAGGGCTTAATGGACTGTTTCATAGTGATAAAATTGGAAGAGTTTGTTATATATTTTGGATACCTGTCCTTTATAAGCTATAGTTTTTTGCAAATATATTCTATTTCACAGCTTTAAAAATAATTCTTAAATGTATTTCAATGAGCTAACATTTTATTTTGATGAAGAACAATTTATGAATCATATACTTTTATTGTTCAGGCTTCTTTTCTGTCCTACGAAATCCATGCCTAAAGCAAGGTCACAGAAATTTTCCTCATATGTTTTCTTCTAGAAGTTTTATAATTTTAGTTTTACATTCATGTTTAAGATCCATTTTGATTTATTTTTTGTATGTGGTATGAGATATCAATTGAGGTTTTGTTTTGTTTTGTCTTTATATATGGAAACCCAAATGCTCCACCATATTTTGTTGGACAACTGTCTTTCTCAATGGAATTATCCTGGCACCTTTGTCAAAACTCATTGATAATGTATGTGTGGGACTATTTCTTGATTTTCTATTCTGTTCCTCTAATGTATATGTCTAACCTTGTGACAAAAATTTGTTTTGGCTTCTCTAGGGCCTTTTACTCCTACATAAATTTTGAGTGAAGTGTCCTTTAAATGTCTGTTATCTCAATTGGTTGTAGGTACTGTTTGGGTCTTTTATATATTCTTCTTAATGTGCTATTTACTTATTCTACTGTTTACCAAGAATGTTGAAGTCTCCAACCATTTGTGTGTTTGTTTATGTGTCTTGTAGCTCTAATTATTAGTGTGTACATATTTAGGATCATTCCATCATGGAGTTGCACTGACCCTTTTATTAGTATGAGATAGCCCTCTTTAAATTACTCTGGTAATTCTCCTTGTATTGAAGTCTACTTTATCTGATAATGACCAATTCAGCTTTATTTTGAATAATGTTTGCTGGGTATATGGGTTTCCATTCTTTTAGTTGTAATCTGTCTTTATATTTAAAAGGAGTTTCACACAAGAAGGATATTATAAGGTTTCAGTTGCTTTGTCAAATCTGACAATCTCTGATTTTATTTGGAGTATTTAGATCATTTATATGTATTATAGCTATTGATATATTTAGATTCAAAGCTACCATCATGATAGTCCTTTCTATTTGTCTCATCTGTTCTGGTTTCTTTCTTTTTTTTTTTTTTTAAGATTTATTTATTTGACAGACAGAGACACAGCGAGAGAGGGAACACAAGCAGGGGGGTGGGAGAGGGAGAAGCAGACTTCCTGCCGAGCAGGGAGCCCGATGCGTGGCTCGATCCCTGGACCCTGGGACCATGACCTGAGCTGAAGGCAGACGCCCAATGACTGAGCCACCGAGGCGCCCCGGTTCTGGTTTCTTGTTCCTCTATTTGCTGGCCTTCTTGTGTATCAGGAATTTATTATTGACTTCCTTTTATCTTGACTATGGCTTATGAAATTTACCGGTTTTGTAATTACTTTTAGTGGTTGCCTCTGTGCTTTGTAGTATATATACCTTCCAATAATATATATCTTTTTTTTATTTCTTACACTTTGAATGTAGTGTAAAAACTTAAAAAATATTTTTCCATTTCCTCCCCTCTTTTTTGCTATTGTTTGCTTATATTTTACTGCTACATATATTTTAAATTTCCTATATATTATTACTATATTAGTATTTAAAACCATTAAATATAATAATAGAAAAACAAAATTTAGTGTATTAACCTTCATTTTTTACCATATCTGGTGCTCTTCATTTCTTTGTGTAGAGCCAAATTTCCATTTAGTATCATATTTCTTCTGCATGAAGAATGGTCTGATAAGAATGAATTCTCTCTGGTTTTGTTTTCCTGAAAATCATTATTTCATTTAATTTTGGAAGTGTCTAAAATCTATATAAAACTACAGATAATAATAAAAATACATATAGAAAAATACATATACAAAGTATACAAAAGTAGGAGATGAAAAGTTAAAAATCTCAATATGGAAATGTAAAAAATATACCTTTGATTCACAAAAAATAAACCAATAATAGATTTTTCCCTCCTTAATTCTAAAGCCACAGTTTTGTGAAGGTTGTCAGATCTAACGCTTATTTTTTTTTTCCTGCCTAAATTTACATTTTTTAAATGTTGCCTCCAAAGGGGTTCAGGACATACTACCCCAAATTATGGCACCTTTGCATATTGAATATTTTAAGCTGAAGGAGTTTGAGAAAACATCAGAGGTAGAAATATCTATCTGAAATACCATCACCCCAATCCTTCTCCTCTGAAACAGGTCATAAAGCCCTTTTATGAGCGGTGCCCTCTCCCTATACCCAGAGGAAAGAAGCTTCCTTATTTCTGAAGACAAAGGGATACCAAGAAAAATCCAAACAAACGGGCCTTGCTAAATTTTCCTGAATCTACTTCATTTACTTATGATCCTTAACCTATCATATTCCTTCATGACTATTTCCTCTTCATTAAATTAAACCTAGCATAAAAATACTCAGCTCTCCTCATTTCCCCACATTTTCACTTCATTCTGAAGGCTCTCATGTCATATAAAGCATAAATAAATCTGTAAGTTATTCTCCTATTAATCTGTCTTTGTCAGTTTCATTTTCAGACCCACCCAGGGACCTTCAGAGGGTCAAGTCAAACGTTTTCCTCCCTTGTACCTGGAATACTCTTATCTAATAATCTAGACACCTGCTCTAATTCCATCTTCTAGGTACATTTGGCACCTCCTTCTTCTAGAATTCCAGATTAATTGTGTTTGATTTTGAGTTTTACAAACCCTAGATAACTAGGCCACACACTATGATGTTCCTGGACTCCCCCAGCACAAAAGATTCCTTTATATTGCTAAGAAACCATTTGCCTTTTATATTAGTCAGAGCTTAATTTCCTTTTTATTTTTTCTGTCTCTAATGGTCATAACCCTCAGATCAATTACTTATTTAAATTTAATAAAAAGTACTAAATCACTCAATTTTTCTTTTTACATTTACCACTTTCTTCAACTTTCAACTTGAGCTACAAACTCTGTCCTGATAAAATGAATCTAATCAGTTGAGTGAAAAGAGAATGTGACAGAAAATTCATGTCCCAATGGACTTGTCTCTCTTCAACTCCCAGCAACAAACACAGAGGTTTGTGTCTTTTCACCAGTAACATAATTATTATAATTGGGAAAATGATAATAAAAATTAAGAGCATGTATTTAAAAATTCTTCATAATTTTTTAACAGTTTCAAAGCACTTTCTTGTCCATTTCTCACTTCTTTCTCACAGGAATCTGTATGGCAGGCGGGGGAGGTGTTATTACCCTTGAGGGAAGTACCAGGAGGAGTAACAGGGAATTAGGTATGTCTCAGACATAACAGTGTTCTGCTAAGCAAGCTCAGAGGGCTACATGAAATCACCAAAGATTTGTTTTCTGGCCTCTTAGGAAAAGAAAAATAAATGGAGTGTGAAAAAGGGAAAATTCTATTTGTGGACTAGGAATCAGGAGACTTAGGATCTGTGCAGCTATTTCAGATGTGACTCAAATAAGTCACTTAGCTTTTTAATTTATACATCTGTAATAAGATGATGATGGTGATTATTTCCTGACACACAGGAGATGTGGAAAGTGCTCTGAAAGCCAATACAGTTCTCCCCTTCCCCTCAAAAGTCCAGATTTGTAGCATTTGCTAATTCCCATAATGTAAATAACACCAGTTCATAGAAATGGTTGAAATATAATAATAATAATAAGGCAGTGATGATTTTTGAGTATTTATTACATGTTTCTATTTTTTTTAAATATGTTTTAAGAGCAGTATTAAATTTACCACACAATTGAGAGAAATGTACAAAGATTTTTCTGCCACACATATACATAGTCTCCCTCATTGTCATCACTCACCAGAATGCTACATTTTGTTACCAAGGATGAACCTCCACTGACACATCATAGTAGTCACCCAAAGTCCATAGTACCTTAGGGTTCACTCTTGCTGTTGTACACTCTATGGGTTTGAACAAATGTATGATGATATATTTCTATCATTATGGTATCATACAGAGTATCTTCACTGTCGTCAAAATCCTCTCTCCTCTCTAACCCTTGGAAACCACTGATCTTTTTACGGTCTCCATGGTTTTGCCTTTTCCAGAATGTCATAGAGTTGGAATCATATGGTACATAGTATTTTCAGATTGGCTTCTCTTCTTTCACTCAGTGATACACACTTAAGATTCCTCTATGTCTCTTTATTTTTAGTGCTGAATCATGCTCTCTTGTCTGGATGTAATGCAGTTTATTTAGCCATTCACCTACTGAAGGACTCCTTAGTTGCTTCCAAGTTTTGACAATTACGAATAAAACTGCTGTAAATATCCACGTACAGATTTTTGTGTGGACATAAGTTTTCAACTCCATTGGGTAAATACTAAGGAGTGTGATTACTACATTTTATGGGAAGAGTATGTTTAGTTTTGTCAGAAACCATCAGACTGTTTTCCAAGTGGCTGAACCATTATGCCTTCCTGCCAGCAAAAAGAATTCCTTTTGGTCCATATCCTCACCAGCATTTGGTGTTGTGTTCCAATATATTTTTATTATAAATTTTTATGATTTAATTTTTAATATAGTTTTTTAAAAAAGATTTCATTTGTTTATTTGAGAGAGAGAGCACGAATGGTGGGGAGCGGCAGGGGGAGAGGGAGAAGCAGACTCCCCTGCTGAGCAGGGAGCCCAACATGGGGCTCGATCTCAGGACCCCGGGATCATGATCCGAGCTGAAGGCTTAACCGATTGAGCCACCCAGGCGCCCCTAATTTAATTTTTAATAATGACAGATTTAACAACCAGCTAGCACAATTCCTGAAAAATTAACAACTGGCTCTCATATGCCAGTACTAGCAGCCCTACCCCACCCCCTCCAGAAGCCCAGGATGGCCTTTGATTTTCTCTGGGACTGGTGAGAGAACCATTCTGTCTTGAGTCTGAGTTCTTCACCTTCCTACAGGTTCCTTTCCCAAGCCTGTTTCCTCAAGTGGAGCTAGGGTCTTTACATTTTCATTCTGACTGGCTCTGTAGCCTCTGCCACGAACTCTTTGTATCTTGGGATTTCTGTCCACTCCTCAGGATACACAGAGGCCAGGGAGCTCAGTCAGTCTCCCCAGATCATCGATACCTTCTTCTCTTTGATTCGATCATGAATAAACCTGAGCTTAGGTGACTGTTGAAAAATTGCACGACTTTTTAGTGAGAGAGCTGGGGCCACATTTAATCCGGCTGATTCCTACATCCTCAGGCCCAAGATTGCAGCCTTCTGCTAAGGTGACGAGAGCCCGAGCCCAGTGGGAGAATGAAACAGAGCTCCTTCTGTCACCTCTTTCTAATCCGTGGCCTTGTTTTCCTCGAGGTGTATACTTTAACACCATTTCGGAGTTTTTCCCAGCCTCCTGATATCTTTCAGGGTCAAGAGTGTCCCTTTTTGAGGGGAATAATCCGTGGTAATGAGTATTGATTTCCAGTAGGTTAGACCAAGACGAAGTGTGTTGCTCTAGATTGGCCATAAGTGTCCCTTAATAGCTTGAGAAAAGGCTCCAGAGCATCTAATAAATAAACACCAGAGAGAAATAAAAACGGTGTTGTGTTGCTAGGATACCTGGCTGGGCACTTGTTTTATTATCAAGTCAGTAAGTGTAAAACAAACAATGACAATTACTACCTCAAAGAAATACAAAATGCTTACTAGAAAGTGACAAAATGAAAAAAACAGATGATCTCCGGAGAATGGAGACCTTGCTTCTTGCCACACGTTAAGTTTGAAGAAATGTTTATTCTTTCTCCCCAGTCTCTCAGAGGCTTGAAAAACCAGCCAAAGCAGTCATGACAAGGTGTAATTACAGCAGTAAATACAACATCATATACAATTGTTCTAGCGTTGCTTCCTTGTTCTCTGTGTCTAATCAAGAGAAAAAAAGAAGGCTTTTCCGTGGCAATGATCCACTAAGTACTACCAGGGTTCATTTAGGTTGTGTCTACACAGGCCGGGGCCACTGATCAATTCAGTCAACTCAACAGAAGAACGAGAATCATTAAAACTACTTTTGGAGCCTAGTAAACAAAACTGTTTGGCTTCCATGTCTGTCTTACTGGATTTTAATCACCTTACTAAGTGAAAATATTTTAAAATTGGCTTTCCTTGCTCCAAATTATGGCTGGCAGAATGAAGGTTACCCATGTCATACTAGTAAAGCCTTCCTGACAAAGTGTTCCTGGCAGACAGACTAGTCAGTTAACCCAATCTTGGCACTGACATCTAGGGACCAGAGTTGGCTAAGTATGAATTAGATGGCGGCCCAAAACAAACAATAAACAAACAAATAAGCAAACACAGTATTGGGAAAGACTCCGAGAAAACCTCCACGAGAGTGGTCAGAGTAAAATTAAAACTGGAAAGCCAAATATATTATTGAGTCTAAGAGCTGATTCCAGGGGCTTGGGAACATATGATTTAGCTCAAAGGCCCACACCTGGTTAATAGAGGCATTGAGGTAGAGGTGAAATTCGACCAAAGAGCGAACAATGGAACACCATCCTTTCTCTCTACACACTAACAGACACACACATTTTCCTCTCACAAAATTCTAGTGCTTTGATTTGTACCTCAGTAAACTAGATTTGAAAATAAAAGGGAGAGTCTCTTACAATGGAAAAACAGAAAGTCTAACAGAGAAGGCAAGCTGAGCACAGGATATACACATCAAATGGCAGGTAATTCATGCAAACACTAAATTGAGAGAAAGGGACGATCACTTAGGGCCAGTACTGACAGGCTTTCTAGGAAGTCACATCCTAGCTTTTTTTTTTTTTTTTTTCTTTCTTTGCACAGATAAGAATTTAGATTTGTGAAGAGAGGGATGGAGTACTTTCCAGAAATGTCTGTTTTAAACCACTGTTTTGCTGTGGTAGAGGTAAGTTTTGTTTTGTTTTTTATTTCTAAGAGTAGCTACAATCTTTTTTCTCACAAACACAAATGCCGACCAAACCCTAAACAGTTCACATTTGTCTCACCACTTTCCCCCTGAGACCTCAATCTTGATTTGAAGGGATGGTAATGAATGCTGAGAGGAAGATTCTACTGCCAAACTCCCTCGGGCTTGCTCTTGCCAGCTGAATTATTAGCTTAGAGAAGGCCACGGAATTAGTTTTTTCTTCTTCATTAATTCATGGAGAGCAATATTCTACATGCCTGTCAGCCATGATTTTTTTTTCCCCCTGGATTGACCTAATAATATCAGTGTTTAGCTATTCTTTCTGTCTTCACAAAATATCAGGCACTTGGAAGAGATACACATTTTTACAAAAGAATATGTGACAAGCTATGAGATCATGATACAAATGACAGGTGAGAGTCGAAGTATCTTCCAACTTCTAAATCCTGATCTCTCTCAAGTGTGCCTTTAAAATGTAGTTCTTATGTGAGAGGGGTTCTGGCCCATATCCTATCATGGTAATGTTGAAGTTTCCTCTAGCCCAGGTATATAGGATCAATAACGGTTTATTTTCCTTGGCTTCTGCTATAGGAGGAAGCATTAATATCTTCTTTAATTAAAGTTAATTCCTGTCCATAAACTGAGTGAAAGCACGTTGCTGTAATGCTCTCCAGTCTTCTTCTTCTTTTTTTTTTAAAGATTTATTTATTTATTTGAGAGAGAGCACGAACAGGGGGAGGGGCAGAGGGAGAGGGAGAGAAGCAGACTCCCTACTGAACATGGAGCCTGATGCAGGGCTCAGTCCCAGGATCCTGAGATCATGACCTGAGCCAAAAATCAAGTCGGATACTTAACCAACTGAGCTACCCAGACACCCTGCCAGTCTTCTTTTTCCTTCTGCATAATTTCCTCTTTTCCCCTTACTCCCAGCTTCACTGCCCTCACAACATAAAAAGTGGTAGTTAAGGGTAGGGGAGATTCAGGTACTCTCTCTATCCTGCAGTATTCTTCTAAGACTCCTTCATTCTCAGTAATAATGTGCCTTTCCAGGGGCAAATATTGCTACTTTGATGTGTCCTGCCCCAAATCTTTTGCCTATACAACCCAGTCATCATACCACCCTGTGAAGGTTGGAATTCTGTGCTGCCTGAGAAACCAGAACCGGAGAGAGTTTGCAAATGTGAGACATCTCAATTTATGTTCAGTAGGATGAAAACAGATGCAGCTCAGCCTCTTATTGCCTTGTTTATAGGCTCATGAGCCCCACGAATGCCCACTGGTGGAAGCTGTGCTCTGAGGCCTTCCTGATCAGAGCCTTATGGTATTAACTATATTGAACTCTATGAAAGAATTCTAGAAGTTCCACTATGTATATATATTGGTAACAGTTTTATTGAGATATGTCACATAACATAACAGTTCATCCAACTGTTCAATTCAATAGTTTTTAGGATATTCACAGAGTTGTGCAGCTTATCCTCAGACGTAGGAAGAGTTCTCTGTCCTTCCTTTATTTGCCTAAAGCCAGGCATAAGTTTCTTTTTATGAAGGTGGCATAAATTTCCTTTGTGAAACTGCTACACCAGAGTGACTCATCGCCAAAGACAGTGATTCAGCCCCAAGACTAGTCTGCATACACAAACCCCACTGAAATAATCCATATCTTCCATTAGTTCCCCCGTGTGTTTACTAATCACTTCCCCACAATTTATCCTGCCTTAAAGCCCAAACCCTCTTTCCTTTGTTAAAAACTACATCTTTGAGCTTCACTTCTTTTTTCTGACTGTCCATGCACATAAAATATTAGTAAAATCGTATGTCTTATCTTCTGTTATTCTGTCTCTCGTGAACTTATCTCACAGGTCTCCAGACACTAAGCCTAAAGGGAGAGAGGAAAAGATTTTTCCTCCCTAATACCTAGAAGTGGAATTGCTGGATCATAAGGTAATTCTATTTTTATTTATTTATTTATTTATTTTTAATTTATTTGAAAGAGAGAGAATGAGAGACAGAGAGCATGAGAGGGAGGAGGGTCAGAGGGAGAAGCAGACTCCCTGCCGAGCAGGGAGCCCGATGCGGGACTCGATCCCGGGACTCCAGGATCATGACCTGAGCCGAAGGCAGTCGCTTAACCAACTGAGCCACCCAGGCGCCCCAGGTAATTCTATATTTAATTTTTTGAGGAGCAGCCATACTGTTTTCCATAGTAGCTCCACCATTTTACATTCATAAGAATTCCACTTTCTCCACATGTTCACCAACATGTGTTATTTTCTGTTTTGTTTTGTTTTCTGGCAGCCATCCTAATAGCTGTGAGAAAGTATCTCATTGTAATTTTGATTTTTATTTGATTTTATTTGTTTTGAGCAACTTTACAAGTGCTTATTGGTCCTTTGTATATATTCTTTGGAGAAAAATGTATTCAAATCCTGTCCATTTTTTAAAAATTTGACTTATGGTTGAGTTGTGGGAGTTCTTTAAATATTCGGATCTGATATATAATTATGATTTTATTAGATATATGATTTGCAAACATTATCTCCTATTCTGTGGTTGGCTGTTCATTCTGTTGATTGTGTCCTTTGATACAGAAATCAAATTTAGGGGCACCTGGGTGGCTCAGTCATTTAAGCATCTGCCTTCAGCTCAGGTCATGATCCCAGGATCCTGGCATCAAGCCCCACTTCGGGCTCCCTGCGCAGTGGGGAGCCTGCTTCACCCTCTCCCCCTGACACTCCCAACTGCTCATGCTGCCTTTCTCAAATAAATAAATAAAATAGTTTCTAAAAAATCAAATTTGTTATTTATTTATTCATTTATTTATTTTTAAAGATTATTTATTTGAGTGAGAACATGAGTGGGAGGGGCAGAGGGGGAGGGAGAGAGAATTGCAAGCAGACTCCCCACTGAGCATGGAGCCTGATGTGGGGCTCAATTCCAACACCCTGAGATCGTGACCTGAGCCAAAACCAAGAGCTGGATGCTTAACTGATTATGTCACCCAGGCACCCCTCACATTTATTTTTTAAAAATTGTCTGGATAATGTGGATAAACACTTTCATTTCATGATAAATATTGTTCAACAATACCCACCAGAGAGTTGGGGCACTTCCCTTAATTTTAGTACTTTAGGCAGTACCCCGAGGGAAATGGGCCTTTGTCATCACCTGCCCCACATCCTAGCCCTGCCCAGTTTGTGTTGTGGGAGGAGAATCCGGCTGATTGACTCCTAATTTGAGACTTTTTCTCGATATGTGAAGGCAGTCTCTCTGAGGCTGAGGCCCTCATTAGTTCCTTGGCACTTACTCTAGAGGGACTATGCTTTCAGATGCTCCTTTGTCAGGTTGGTTTGACTGCGACTTTCTTGTGACTTCTGCTTTGGACACTGATTATGCATCGTTTAATTTATGTGTCCTGACTGTACAACAGATTATACCTGACACTGTATCTGCTGCTTGTCTCACATCTGTCTGATATACTAAAGTCTACTCTGGACTTGAGAGTTCTGCTTAGGAATATTTCCTCATGCATAAATGAGAATCATAGTAATAATGCTTTTTTCTTGGAGTCCGGTTGTTATTAAGACTCATGGATTTAATGTATGTAAAGCATTTAGTGACTTCCTGCTGAAAAGCATAAATGTTTACTATTGCTGATGCTTCTAAAACACAATCCATGTTATATCCCCCCCAAATTAGCTGCTTCTTGGAGGCATGCATCACTAATTAGTTATCTCTTGTATTCCCAATGTGATTGTTTTGCATCTTCATTGGCCTTGGGCCGCCAGGCTCTGGCACTAGTCTTTTTATTACTTAAAAAAATAATAATAATAATACCACAAACCAAGAACTCCCACTTGATCCACTGTTTGTTGTATGTATAATTTATTTCCAGTTGGATGCTATCTTAATTGATATAAGAAACAAAGTGAAAATTCAATAATATATAAGTGTCTATACCAAATGTAAAACTTCTCTAACAAATGGGTTATAGAAAGCAGCTTAGTCTACAAGATCTGGGGCAGCCTCTTAAATCCAACTTCTGCCCATTATTAAAGATATATGGATCTATGCTGATGTCTTTGGTTCGATTTATCCACCCAGAGGAAAGTGAACACATGGAACAGAACAAACCAATGCCTACATTCTACTAATAGGGGATTAGTGGCTTAGTCTCCTTATCAATAAGAGGAAGAACAAGCCTGGATAAACCCAAGCTGCTTAGCTAAGAGAAGGTAAGAGGTAAAAGGGGATTCCCCACCCCTGAAACCAGAACTTAGTCATTGCCTGTTTACATAATATCCTGAGATTTGAAAAATATGATTCCACAACCCCTCCATCTTTAGAGAGGCCCTAGTCCAGAAGGTGGCTAAAATTACAGAATGTGGACAGAAATTTCTTGCCTCCATGGACAGAATTAAACTCCTCCTGCTGCCACCCTCCACAAAACAACAATATCAACAATAAATATCAGGTGAAAAAGCAGATCTTTCCATTCTTCAAAAAAAAAAAAAAAAAAAGGAGTGAAAAAGCCAACAATGGGGAAGAAAAGAAAGTTAGTGAATATCACAATTCTTTAGAGTCCAGTAAGCATCATAACAACACTTCAAATCACATTCAGTCTTTTTTGTTTTTTTAAGCATAAAGTTTCCCTAACATTGTTCACCTCAAAGTGCCTTCTTTATCAATCCACTTTTTGCCTCTTGTATATATTACATTCAGCTGTGGCCCAAAAAATGGGACAGGGACATATTTGGATTGTCCCCTGTGGTGCATGATTCACATTTGAAAGTCAGACCAAGTACAATGCAAGTTTCTCATAGTACAAATGAGTAAATTGGAAAAGTGTGTTTCATTATTCAGTCTATGGTAATCAGCTTTAATTTTATGATCACACTCAATGCAGATTTTGGACTCTGACAGGAATTAACAATT
The DNA here is from genome assembly GCF_011800145.1 of Mirounga leonina. Classification (NCBI taxonomy): domain Eukaryota; kingdom Metazoa; phylum Chordata; class Mammalia; order Carnivora; family Phocidae; genus Mirounga; species Mirounga leonina. The sequence goes on along the minus strand of NW_023270377.1, from coordinate 97,647,988 downwards.
TTTTTTTTCTGTTGGGTCAACAGAAATATATCTAAGTAATTGTTATTTTTTTATAATTTGAGGAAGCAGTCTGTGAGAGAAGAGACAACTAAGGGAGGAGATGGTTGCTAGCTACCAAAGCTTCTAGAACATACCTGAGTTCTCAAGCTGTTTTCTTTGCAGTTATGAAACTGAAAGCATAGTTTACTTCCCACCCCGCATCCATTTGTCTCCCCAGACGCCATTTATATCATCTGTCTTCAACATATAATCAGAGTGTTTCAGCTTTTTTTCCCTCTCCAGTGCCATGACACGGTAGAGTGGTCATTTTATAATGGAAGGTCACTGGGAAAAAAGACTCCAGTATGTCAATCACGAAGGCCTCTGAAATCCCAGTGCTGAATATATTCCTGATGACTGTGTCCTTCCCACGGGCCGAGCACCACTACCTGTCTTCCTTATAATTGAGCTAATGGAAAGAATCCCAGTTTTTTGAAAAGGCCTTGGTGGCACTGATACTTACAGAAATCATTTTGGAAGAGCTGGTATTATTTTAAAAAAAAAAATTATATCCATCAGAAATTCCTTAAAACCCTGACAACTGCTGAGGCAAACAAACAAACTCATGTAGTGGACTTTTGTTTGCCAACTCTTTTCCCTAAATTAATCAGGGAGTGTAGACTTCAGCCTTGAGAAAGCTTGGATAGATGTCAAGACACTCACTTTGCTTAAATAATTTCTATAGCTTCTTTCAACTTTGGAGGTGTGTCTGCGGTAACTTTTCTTGCAAACAAGTGATAAAGAACAAAAAATAAGTGATTAGCAAAAGAATAAATACAAATACTTTTTTCAATCTTACTAGTGATAAAAAAAACAATGGAAAGTAAACAAAGATGTCAGTGTCTGACTATTAAACTGCGAAGATTTTAAAATCGTAATACCTACGAAGTGAGGTCTAGAGAAATACTCTCATGCACCTCTGTAGTAGTGTATTTACAAGATCTTTTGACAACCACTATCAACCACTCTTTAAGAATTTGTCATATTGATTTAGTGATTCACATATATTAATTTATCCTAAGGAGCTCAGTGAATGTACAGAATCTGTATATAATCATTTTTAATAATATAAAAAATAAGCTTTACATGTCCTGATATATGGAACCTATTATATAAGCTATGGTACTCTTATACAATGAACCATAATGTACTTGCCTTAGTCTGCTTAGGCTGCCACAGCAAAATACCAGACTGGGTGGCTTAAACAATACAAATTTATTTCCTCTCAGTTATGAAGGCCGGAAAGTCCAAAACCAAGGTGCTGAAAATTTTGGTTCCTGGCAAGGGCTTCCTTCTCAGCCTGTAGATGGCTGGCTTCTTACTGTGTCCTAAATGGCCTTTCCACAGTGAGTATACTTGTGGAGAGAGATAATACCACGTTTTTTCTTTCTGAGAGACCATCAGCCCCATAGTATTAAAATCCCACCATTATGACATTATTTAATTTCAATTACTAAAGACCTTATCTCAAAATATAGACACATTGGATGTTAAGGCTTCAACATAGGAATTTGGGGACTGGGGGTCACAATGCAGTCCATAGCAGTACTCATGAGAAACAGCCACAAATTGATTAGTGAAAAACTAATGAAAAATAGTCATGACCAAAGGGGATGAAAATTGTGTATCAGGCGGTGAGGAGAATGCAAATAAATCTTAGATGTTGTAAAGGTTGGTGGCTCTCCAAAGATAACTCTACCCAATAAAATCTTATTCCTTAGTATTTAATTTCCCGTGCTGGTTATTGTTTTGTTTTGTTTTGTTTTGTTTTTGACTTCTGTTGTTTGGGATAAGAGTGTTAAGGACAAACACTGACTGGACTTTATCAGCAGCTGGATGACCTGGAAACTTATTTGATGAAGGAGGTGGGGATAGAAGAGACTCACCTGAGAAATGCCCATCCCAAACTGGCTGTGAGAAATTACTTAAAAAAACTCATTCTGTACATGAAAAAGAAAACAGCCGTTTTGCCTACCTGATTATCAGAGCAGAAATCATGAGATCTTTCTCTTCATCTTTAAACTTGCAAGAAAGATTAAGAAGTAAGGAAGGAGCTATGGTCTCATATGGAAATGATTATCATTTATTAATATGCTATATTATACTTCCCCATAGAAGTATTCTCAGAGATTCTCTTTCTTGCTATAGCCATGAATTAATTGACTAAAGATTCTCATTCTTGCTATAGCCATGAATTAATTGACTAAAATTTGTCAAATGGTTTTTCAGGAGTATAAAGCAACATCATGTTCATTCTATGGGCATTCATACTTTATGGATGACCATGCTTATCAATCTATCATCTATCTATCTATCTATCTATCATTTATCTTCTATTATCTATATCTATTTACCTAATTATTTATAATATTTAAATTTATATGTTTATATAACATCATGCACACCTTTATATTGTGCTTAATATAAAAATTGGTTGACCTTTATATTCAGTCAATTTATTATTTTGCATGGTTCATTAAATTTTTACTAGGTTAAATTTTTAATTGTTTATTCTCAAAAAAAGAAATCCTAAGCTTTTTTATGCAAGCAGATTAAACAATGGATGCTACAACCAAAAAAAAAGTGTGCAAATCATCATGTCTTTTTGTAAAAAGCAGACATAAATTACAAATATATGTAGAAAATAACAAGAAGGATATCACACAAATATTAACAGTATTTATCTCTGTGTATCTTTTCTTCTTTTGTGTTTATTTTTGTTGTTCACAGTTTATTTTATAAACACTGGAATTTGTATGTTTCATACCCTCTTTCAAAAGGGGGAAAGAGTTAATTTTTTTTTATACCTGTTCTTTATACGTGTTTAACCTCAACTTTATCCATGTCTGAAGCCTTGAAGAGGTACACAAGTCAAATCTCCTATATTTTCTTCTATGTCACCAGTGGTTATGTGTGAATCCCTTAACTAAAGCTATCAGTGACTTTGTGCTCTACCTTTGGTCACTTTATAACCATAATGACAATGTTGTAATTCAGCCCTTGCAAACTACCCAAGATTGATGTCTTGCCATTCAGATGTCTGTTTCAAAATATAACAGTTAGTCCCCAAATAATTGTACACTCCCGCTTCTGCTTCTGGGTCTTTGGAAATAATGTCTCTCTACCCAGAATTTGCTCTTCTCTCTTGCATTCTGGAAGACACCTTTAAGAGTAAAGTCAACAATCATCTACTTTCTGTTTCTATAAGTCTGACTCATAGAAACTTTTTTTAAGAATCCATATATAAATGATATAACACAGTATTTGTCTTTCTCTATCTGGCTTATTCCATTTAGCATAATGCAGATTGCTGAGGGGTAGGAGGTGGGGGAAATGCGGAGATGTTGGTCAAAGGGTATAAACTTATTAAAATACTAGTTATAAGATAAGTTCTGAGGATCTAATATACAGCATGGTGACTATATTTCATAATACTGTATTTTACACTTGCAATTTAATAAGAGAGTAGATATTAAACATTCTCACACACAAAAAGGTAACTATGTGAGGTGATAGATGTATTAATTAACTTGATTGTGGCGATCATTTCATGAAGTATACTTATATAGAATCATCACATTGTATGCATTAAATATATACAGACTTATTTGTCAGTTATACATCAATAAAGCTGGGGGTAGAATCCAATAATCATCTTTTTGGGGAAGCTTTCAATATATCTTCCTCAACCTTTATTCCCACCAAAAAGCCTAGGCAATTACATGCCTCTTTATTCCTAAAGGACCAAGAATATGCCACCATTCCAGCTCATGACTTATTATTTTGGAATTATTTTGTTAACTTACTTGCTTGTGTGCTATGCTAGCAAATGAATCACTTGAGTGAAGGCATTTTGTCGTGAGAATTTGTGCCCTTAATCCTACCACAGTGTTTGCCATCATGAGTATATATAGAATAATAATTGGTCAAAAGAATGAATTACTGAATCATTCTTTTTTTTAAATCATTCTTGAATAAATATATAAATGTACACATACATACATACACATTGTATGATTTTTCTTCACTTAATAATTTATGTTAACATAAATTATTCTATTATTTTATGAGAAAATTGACAGTACTGAACGTACAGTTATAGATAATAGGTTTGAATTTTCACTTTCCCTCTATCAAGTCTTGAACATGCCTATGAACTTCTCTACTTCAAGAATCTATTTTAAGCCTATTCACTTTTAAAAATTTTCCATTAGAGGGAAATTGTGCAACTTAAATTAACTCTTCATTTGAGTCATATTTAAAATAGATCCAATATTTCAGAATTCTGTTACATGTTTCCGAATATTCACTTAATCCTCAAAGGTACCATAAAGCTGTTATTATCAAGCCTAGAGTATTTTTGAAGGTTATATAAACTCTCTTGGAGCACCCACCACGCTAAAAGAGGCATGACATATTTTTGCTGAATATAATTAAGATAAAATTCAAGTGAAACAGTTCGTTTGAATTTCCTGTTTTCCATTTGACAAATGTGTAAACTAAGGCACAGGTGAGTTATTTAACTTGCCAGATGTCTCACAGCTACTTATCTGACTTCCAGTTTAGTGTCCTTCTTATTCAGCTACAAAATTACATTTATGAGCTATAATGCCCCACATGGCAAAAGTGAGTGTGAAGCACTTTATTTTTCCTTTATGCGTTTTCAGTGTAACACGGTCCTTCTGAGAAATGCTTAGGTGGCATTTCCAATATCTGCTCCCAAAATGTCTCCTCCCTTTTGCCTTCCTTCTCTTAATTGTTTGACTATATCTCTCCAACCTAAAGCTAAAGAATAATAAGCCTGAAAAAGTTATTCCCATTTTCTCTATATCACTCCAACATCAAATTAAATAGAAAGTAGGTTGGAGAAAATATACCACAAAACCTACACGTATTCCTTATATACGATACCAGTTTCAACTCTCCTCTCTTTTGGGATCCAGGGTAATTTATTTCAAGAGAAGAACTGTCCTGATGTCTTGGTCTCCATTCTCTCTCTCTCTCTCTGTCCCTCTCTCTCTCCATTTTTTTAAAATTGAAAATACTCTGAGACCTTTTATTAACCGAGCTAAAATGAATCCCCTTAGAGATCTGTTTTGCAGCTTTATAAAAGTTTGCCCTTTCCCCTGAAGTGTCACGAATGGTATCAGTGGAAGCTGTGGAAAGCATATAGTGCTGTTATGTCCTGTAAAAAATTTGTTCCCCAAACAGTTTCCTTGCTGCGAATAAATCTCAGCAAGTGCTGTGGTTGCTGAACATGGAAGTTGGAAAGCAGCTTCCCAAGACATAACACCCATTGCTGCTCTTCCCTTTGCCAGGGAAACTCACCGCAAAGAACTAAATAGAAGAGCAAGAACTGGGAAAAAGAACGGCCATGCATCTCCCAGTGTCCAGTTTCTAGTGACCCTAATCCATCCAAGTCAAAAAACCTGTGGAATCCACCATGAATAATCCTGATATATATATTTTTTATGAAATGTACCACTGACTATGGTGTTCCTTTGGTGTCCAGGATCAGGTATTACTCCTTTTATACCCAGTACCTAGTAAACTCTATGGCAGATAATAGGTGAAACTGAATGGTTATTTTAATATCAAAAAGATGATAGGAGGTAATTCTACAGATTTTGTTTAAGCTAATTTTAAATGTGCTCATTTCTTAATGTCTTGTTGTTATTGGTAGTGAGAGTGGCAACAAAGCCTACTTCAACACCGTAGACAAACAATAGACCATAGTATAAAGTTGTATGGACATTGCACCAGATCCAGGGTCACAGAGATCTAGCGATTATTAGAAACTGAAACCTAAAGAGCTACAGTTCCATGTACCTTCTGTGGGATTGTGTAGTTTGTCATTTCCACTCTTCCACTGATGTCTCTTCAACGTTCTCTCCCCATACATCTTTGGTATTTCTTCTGGAGACACATGGTAGAAGACACCCACCAAAAGGTCACAACGCCCACCAAAATGTCACATATATTTTAGTTCAAACTATAAAGACAGACTCAGTAAGATCTCTAAATCCCAACTACTAACATCTGAGCCAAACTACCTCCCAAAAATCAAACGGCCCAATCAACCTGTCACTAGGAGATCAAGGCATGGGAGCCCCTACATTGCTGCCAGGGCTTATTCCAAAGGTGTGGAAAACTAATCCAACACATGTAACCATGAAGAGACGCCCCTGAAATCATAGAAATGTTATGACTTTAAAGTAAAAAGTAACCAAAAAAACTTCCATTGACAGATCTCTAAGAGGTGCTACTTCAAGTGTGTTTTACTTTTCTTTAAGTGCTGCTCCTGTAATAGAAATGTTGATTTCACTACTCCCTGAGCTTCTTGATATTTGAGCAGCATGAGCTGAAAGTGACACCCTTCCTAGGAAGTGAGATTCATCCGTGTTTCCTAGGCCATCTCTGCCAGGGGCTCAGGGAAACACATACATCAGCCTTGTTACTTTGCCCCATTAAGCACTTTAAAGCCTGTTGGTCTTTGGCTTTTAATCTCAAGTAATTACCACTTGGGAGTGTTGGATACCTCAGGACACCGGTCTTAATTAGTCATTTAGAGGGCAATCCCCTGCAGCTAATGAAAAATGAGAAGGGAGCCAACTGAGAAATAGAAATATTTAAGGCAGTGGGCCTTTATTTTCACCTCTCCATCACAGCTGTGAAATACCAAGTGACAGGTTTTTGTTCTTCTTTGAAATATCCAGCAGTTGATTTACTCAAATTGAACAGCCAACCTACTCAATAATGAGTGGATGTGTTAATATCAAAGTCTAGAAAATGAGCAAGGGTTGAAAATTCCATTTATATCTGCACTAACTATTCATAACGACATTCTTAAAAGTGGTAAGTGGCCAATATGATTGCTGGCATCAAGAAATATCATCACTGGAGATAATCTGGCCAACGATTGTGTTGGACATAGGAAAAAGCAGGTAAATAAAAACCCATTTTTCTGACCTATCAGTCTAGCCAAGTTCTGCTGCAGTAACAACTCCCTCAAAGTCTTAACACCACAGATTTTCATTTCTTGCTCAGTGGCAGTCATTCATGAGGGAACTATCCTCAGTGGTTCTCTTCCAAAGGGTGACCCATTGGTCCAGACAGTACTTTATCATAAACTCATCTGAAACACATGACTTCGAAGATCTAAGATCATGATAGAAGGGGAGGAGTTTTGCATGCATAATTTTTAAGGCCAGGAGTAGGAGTAGCTTATAATTAACTTCTTCTACCTTTGATTGGCAAGAACTCAGGCATATGCCCCTTTACCTGAGTGCAGGGAAGGTAGTCTTCTCCTATGCCCAAGAAGAAGGAAACAGTGTTATCTCTGCCTCACCAATCAATGAGATATTGGACAACTGAATAAACATAAATAATATTTTTGCAGAAGCTAGGCAGGGTATTAATTTTTAAAATTTACACATAGCCCCCTAAGCTGGTAGATTGGGGCATTTAATATCTTCACTTTTGAAGAAAAAAAAAAAAGAAGTATATTAGAAAGATAGCTAGAATTTCAGGTCCACGAGATCAAGGTTCTTATCTGTCTTATTCATCACAGGAACCCTCGTACTTCAAATTTGCTTGTACATGATGCTCAATAAATATTTCCTAAATGGATGAAGATATGAGATAGATAACAAGTTTCTCTTATTTGGTATTATACACCAGTTCTTAGAGTATAGTTGACTTTCAACATTTTAGGAGGGAGGTGATTTTATAAAGCTATTTTAGGGGCACCTGGGTGGCTCAGTCGGGTAAGCATCTGCCTTCGGCTCAGGTCATGATCCCAGGGTCCTGGGATCGAGCCCCACATCGGGCTCCTGGCTCAGCGAGAAGACTGCTTCTCCCTCTCCCACTCCCCCTGCTTGTGTTCCCTCTCTTGCTGTCTCTCTCTCTCTCTCTCTCTGTCAAATAAATAAATAAAATCTTTAAAAAATAAATAAATAAAAATAAAGCTATTTTAATTTTTTAACTTTTTTTCATTCATTGCAGAAAAATAAATAAGTGAGTGATTAAGGTAATTATTTTTGCTCTTTGAATACCCACTTTACTAAGAAAGAAATAATTCATGCGCACACACTCACACAATAATCCCAACTAATTGAGTGTCTTATATATGCTCTACACTGTTCTGGGTACAGTGAACAATATAGACAGAATATTTTCCCTCATTGAGTTTATATTCTGATTTGAATACAGATAAATAAGGTAAATTAGGAAATTTATTAGCAAATGTATTTTATTTTAATTGTGTTAATAAATGTATTATGTGGTCACCTTGCAAAATCCGGAGGAACCTCTCCCCAAAATTTGGTTGAGATGTTGAGGCTGGTGAGGCCACACAAACATAAAATAGAGTATGAAAATGTCTATCACATGACTGAGGTCTCTGTGGGGAGGAAGCACAGCGGAACTCTCAAGCAGGTCTCTAATGACTGGAGGGAGCAAGGAAAGGACCGTGGCCTGGACTTTGACTGGTGTTAGGGGGTCACTGGGGACTGGGTAAGAGTTTCCATCTGTGGGCAGGATCTTACAGGGTTTGAATCTCCTGCCAGTGTCAACAAGGAGAACATAGGTTTTCAGATCGATTGGCTTGCCCAGATGTGGGGCAGAAGGGGAAAAAGGGAGTCGGTGAGGTTTTAAAGCTGTCAGCAGTCAAACATCCAAAATAAGATCAGATTTCTCATTACAGTTGTGCCATATTATGGCATGTGCTGAGGAGAAAAATGTAGCAAGGCAGAGTAATCAGTAGTTTTGACAAGGCTGCAATTTAGATAGAGAGACCAGAGAAGTCCTCACTAGTTTCTTATAAGTGCCAGTTCCTAGTTTCCTGCACACCATAGCCCCACGCTCTCCACGTGAAGCCATCAGAAATTATTGAAGTGGCCGGGCGCCTGGGTGGCTCAGTTGTTAAGCGTCTGCCTTCGGCTCAGGTCATGATCCCAGGAGCCTGGGAATGAGCCCTGCATCTGGCTCCCTGCTCAGCGGGAAGCCTGCTTCTCCCTCTCCCAGTCCCCCTGCTTGTGTTCCCTCTCTCACTGTCTCCCTCTCTCTGTCAAATAAATAAATAAAATCTTAAAAAAAAAAAAAGAAATTATTGAAGTGGTATTTCAGGGACCAATTTAAATGCTATTGTGGACTGAACAGCAGTTGGGAATGACTGTTCTTGTCAAGCTCTCTCACTGCAACTTTAGGATTAACTTTTTCAAGGCACCAGATTTCTCAAGAAATCCAATTTTCGAGAACCCTCTAGAGTTTTCTAAAAGAAACTGTCTTCATGGCTTTCTCTAAGTTGGCCTACAGTTGTCTCTGACTAGACACTGAAGTTATCCATGTCTTGGATACTCACTTGTTCCAAGGTTAACTCCTATCTCCTTCTGCTTATCTTCTCAAAGAAACATGCCTTTAAGCCCGTCATAGTTCTGTGAGTATCCAAATATGAGCATTTAGAGCAGAGCTCAGCTATCAATCCACAGGGATGGGCTGCATATGTAAACTGAGGACCCAGAATTTTCCTAGGTATTACATGATGATACTACATTAATTAGTAATAATATAATTAGCAAAATAATAAACACATAGTGTACATTGTATGCCAACTGTATTCTTTTTCTATTGTTGCTGTAATAAGTTGCCACAAATCTAAAAGCTAAAAAATCCATACATTTATATTTCTGGAGGTCAGATGTTCCAAGTGGGCTGGAAAGATTATGCTGGCTTCTGGAAGCTTTAGGAGAGAATCAATTCCCTTACCAAATGTTTACTTCCTTGTGGTTATAGGGATGAAGCTTTTGATTTCTTGCTAGCTGTCAGCTAAGGGATATTCTCAGTTTCTACAGCCTGCCCACAATTCCTTGGTTCGTGGCCCCTTTACTCCACCATGAAGCCGACAATGGTGAATTGAATCCCTCTCGACTTTGGATCTCTCCTGCCTTTCCTTCGTCACGTCTCTCTGACCTCAGCTGGGAAAGGGTCTCTGTTTTGAAGAACTTTTGTGATTACATTGGGCCCATTATTATCCATGATAATCTTCCCATCTCAAGTCTATAACTTAATCACATCTTAAAAGTCCTCTTTGTGGGGCACGTGGGTGGCTCAGTTGGTTAAGCAGCCAACTCTTGATTTCAGCTCAGGTCATGATCTCAGGGTGGTGAGATTGAGCCCCACATCAGGCACTGCACTTGGCAGGGAATCTGAGCCTGCCTGAGATTCTCTCCCTCTCCCTCTGCACCTCCCTCTGCTTGTGTGCTCTCTCTCAAATAAATAAATAAATCTTAAAAAAAAAGTCCCCTTTGTTGTGCAAGGTATTCACAGATTTTGGGAATTAGCGTGGGACATTTTTATGGAGTCATCATCCTGTCTACCACAAGAACTATTACAAAGTCCAATCCAAATTGTATAGATTGTTTGAAGACTTCCTCCATGATAATTTATCAGACACTTTGTGATTTATTATTATTGTTGTTTGGAACATTGATAACTAAATCTTGAAATAAAATGATGAGTATTTCTAGAAGCTATAATAGGATAGGAAGGAAGATGGAACCAGTGGTGATATATTTGATAACACATCATATTTCTGGATGGAAACTGAATAATCATGATTTACCAAATGTGCAATAGTTAGATAATTCAAAATCATATCTGTAAGTGATTTTTTTTTCACATGCAGAAGTTGGGCTTAAGACAGAAGTGAGTGAGCTCTTTCTGTTATGGCATCTTTGACCTTAAGTCTATTACCCCATAGATGAGGGGCTTACAAGGCTAGTCATCTTCACTTACATTTATATTATCATTAATGCTTCAAAGCCTGGTCACATATATTCCCTCCCTCCATAAAAGGGAGATGTATGTTAGGCAAGAATAATTATTTTCTTAAAACATGTCAAAGATTCTAAATAATTCTCTGAGAGTGCAGGGCAACTTAATGACAGAGTGAACCTCATAGTACTAAGGGCTAAAATTATTCAGTATTTTACCACATCCCAGGCACTGCTTTAATGGTTTAACTATATAAACTGATTTTCATTCAAAGGAGGTGTATTATTATTTACCTACTCTATCTATGAGGGAGCTGAGGCAGAGAGATATTAAATAACTTTCCTCAGACAATGCTGCTAGAAGGAGGCATGGCTAGAATTTGAGCCCTGGCAGTCTGATCTCTTCACTGGTTTGCTATATGCTTATTCTTAGTCAGATTTTCATTCCAGAGAGCAACAGCTTCTGGTATCACCCTTCCTTTATGTCTTCCATCCCCTTGTAGACACATCACAAAGGAAAATGTATGTATCATTCACCAATAGACTCCAGCATCTCTCTAGGTTGCTATTGTATTGAGGGGGGGCGGGGGTTGCATATAAACGTAAGTGAGACTATCTTATCACACTGAGTACATCTCTTACCTTTCTCCTAGCAATGAACATCTTCATCTGAGTTTCTCTCTCAGAATGGAAATGTGAAGCACCTGTAAGAACAATATACCTGTGACTTTGTAACCACTGTGGATTGACTGACAACAAATCTTTAAGGGCCATATGGTGGTAAAATCCTTCCAAGTATACACAAACTGTAAAAACGGATTTAGAAGCATATTCCTCCATCAATATGCCAGCCTTGACATGAATAACTACCATTAGCATTGAAAAGAATCTCCAGGTTAAATCTCCCAGGAGAAAAGATCCAAACACTGTCATCTATCTATCTCACAGACATACTAAATTATTTCTTATGGAGCATGTGGAATTGCCCAAATCAGACACCCAAATGGAGGCAGTAGAGTTTTAGTGGTGATGCTTCTTAAGGGGGGCGGAAGCTGTTCATAACCATTTAACAAATTAATGGTCCAATATAACCAGAATCTATTCCTTCCCTATAAACTAGAATAGAGTCAATTATTCCCTCAGTTGCATGCAAAGTAGCTGGAGGACATCTGAGTGTAAAATCTGGATCATGGTGGCGATATTTTAAGTCTTACCAGATGCCACAAGTAGGAAGCATCTTATTTTGTAGAATATGCAGTTGTATTGTTTGCACCTTTCCCAAATAAAGAATGGTAAACCTGGCATTTGTCCTTGCCTTTGCTATTTCTCTTGTAGTCTGCTTGACATGAATAAGATTCCGTTAAAGCCAGACAGGCTGCTGACACATTTACAGTACAGACGCGTTTCCCGTGAAAATAAGGTGGCTTTCAAAATTCTTTTCATGAATTTGACGTTTTCAATGAAAGGGCAGATGCTAAAAATATGGGGGTTTTATAAAAAATAAATCCATAAAAGTGACAGAATGCAATTCAAGCAGGATTGATGAAAACCAGAGAAAATTAATTATTTGTCTCTAAGGTCACGATTGCCTAAGACTCTGCCTTCTACTGTCTGATTATATAGTTTTAATTTTTTCTTGTTTCCCCTTTTTTCCTATTCATTGTGATGTTGGTAATTATGTCCTCCCAACTGCATGCCTTGGGCCAGCCTCGTGATCTGTTGCTCAGTCCAGCTCTCTACGTCTCACGGGGGTCTTGCCTCAGTGTACAAGAATGATACTCCATGATTCGTGTATTCAGTGATTAGGAACCAGGACCTCCTTCTATTCAACTCTCCAGTATGAATTTAATTTCCAAATATTTTTATAAAACCAGAATCACTACAAGTTTTTCACTAACTTTATTAATTAGAAACAAATCAAGATTAGACTCAAGGAATATTCAATTTATAGTGGCTTAAATGATGGGTAGTTTCTGTTGGCTTCATGGTGTGAGGGCCAGCACCTCAGCAGTTCTCCTTACCATGCATGACCTTATGGTAACAAGACAACTGTCTCAGTTCTAAGCATCATTTTCCCAATCTAAGGCAAGAAGAAGGGGGAGATGGTAGGGTTACAGTCAAGAAAGCAAAGTGTTATTCACTTGAATCTTAAAGATGATTGAAACCTTTCTTATAAGCTCAAACCAGGTGTCCTGACTAGGCAGAGTTGTAAGAAATACAGAATTTTATATTTCAGACCTCTCTAGGGAAAGGCAGCAGGGGAAAAATGGGTTGGAAATGGGCTTTGGGAAGCCAATTATGGTAGCTTTGTTTCTTTTAATACTTAAGAACCCATTTAATTGAACCAAGATTTTGATGAAATAACTTTGATTTTCACTATCCATACTTTCCCTAAAGCCTTTGAACAGATCTTATTTCCTCCTTCCAATTTCCTGAATTATTAATCTTAATTTTGTTAGCATGACTTTGTATAAAGATACACTATCTTTTTTGTGATTGGCCCCTCAACTCTAACACCCTCTTGAAGCTCATCTACACATGGGAGATAGATTAGAGAAGTGGAGTTTCAGATATTTTTTCCCCTTTGCAAATAGCTATTTGAAACTGGCTTTAGAGCTTTGATCAATCCTCTATAGCACCTGAAATTGTCAACTAGCTGGGAAATGCCAGTCAAGAATTCATGTGTATCTGTTTATTATAAATTAATCACTTTTTCAACTAAGAGCTATCTAGATTTGTCTAATTTCCTTACCCACTAAATAAGGAAATTCAATATTCTGTCTCACCTGATTCATCATGAACAAGATATTTTCTCCACTTATCTGATTAACTTCCAATTTTATTGTGGTACAGCGATTTCCATAGCTTGGTGGTCAGAATAATGCCTCCTTCCCCTCCTCCCCCCAAAAGGGAAAATGTTGTCTATGTCCTGGATCCTATAAATACGTTGCTTTACATGGCAAAAGGGACTTTGCATATGTGATTAAGATTAAGGACTTGGGGATGGAGGAATTATTGTGGATTATCTCAGTGGGCTCAACCAAATGATATGAATTCTTACAAGTGGAAAAACTTTCTCATCTGTAGTTGAAGATAAGTGGACTGTAAAAGGATTCAAGAGATTGCAGTGTTGCTGGCCAAGAGATGGCAGAGGAAGGGGCCATGAGCCAAGGAATCTCGAGAAGCATGACAGAAAAGTCTAGATTGCCTTGAACAGATTGTTAAAAGAAATGTGGATGTCAACGATTTTGCCAGTAAGGGCTCACAGGAAGTGAGAAGTGTGGTGGGACATAAGTCATCTCAGAGAATTTCTGAATTACTGGGCACAGACTGTTAATAGAAATATGAGCCTTCACTGTGGCATAAGGGGGGTGAAGAAAGGGGCCCTCTACGATGGTGATATCTCTACATTCCAAAAGACACCATAAATTATTAATTCTGAATAGACAGGGAAAAGTTATAAATGTATAAATAATCACATTAAATGTTAATAGTCTGAACTTACTAATTTAAAGAGATTTTTGGACTGCATATAAAAACATGGTCCAACTATATGAAGCCTACAAGAAATTCACTTCAAAAATGATATATGTAAGATAAAAATAAGTATAGAAAAAGATATGCAAAGATGAAAGAAAATAAAGCTGGAGTGGCTATATAAAGATCAAACAAAAACTTACTGTGGAAAACAGATGTTACATGTTGATTAAAGTGATGCTTCACCAAAAAAACTTAAAAATTCAAGACGTGTGTGTACCTTACAGCAGAGCTTCAAAATACATGAAGCAACAACTAACAGAACTGAAAGGAGATAGATAAATCCACAGTATAGTGGATATTTCAACATTCCTTTCTCAGTGATATATAAAATCAGCAAGAATATAGGAGAACTAAAGAATACCATAAACCAATGAGATCTAATTGGTATCTATAGGCACTTCACCCAAATGCCCTTGAAGTACTAACCAAGATTTATTATACCCTGTGCCATAAATCAAACCTTAACAAACCTAAAGATTTGAAATCATATAAGGTATATTTTCAGTCTATATGGACTTAAACTAGTAATTTATAAGAAAAGCATAGGGGACAATTTTCAAATACTGGGGAATTAAATGATACACATCTAAATAATCTATAGGTCAAAGAGGAACTCTTGGCATAATTTGGAAAATATTTTGAACTGGATGAAAATGAGAAATTTGGCGGATGCAGCTAAAACAGTGCTTAGGGGGAAATTTATAGCTTCCAATGCTTGCATTAGCAGAGAAGGCGATTTTACATGATTAATCTAAGCTTCCACCTAAAGAAACTAGAAAAGGAAGAGGAAAATAAACCCAAATTAAGAAGAGGGAAGCAAATAAGGATAAGAGCAGAAATCAACAAAATTGAAAGCCGAAAAACACTCGAGAAAAGTCCCAGCAAAAAACACCATCTTTGAAAAGATGAAAAAGTTGACAAAACCCTATAAAAACTAATATAATCAGAGAAATTGCCAGTATTAGGAATGACAGGCAGGATAATCATGGCCACACTCACAGGAATTGAGAAGATGATAAGAGGATACCATAAACAACTCCACACACACACCTAAATGTCACAACTTAGAAGAAAGATCACAGCCCTAGTTCAGGCTCTTGTCAAAGAACTCTTGGAGATTTCAATATTTTTCTTAATGGGCACTCTGACTCTTGTGTCACCTGACTCCCACCACTTTCTAGTATATGCTTGGCACAGCCAAAATCTCTTTACTTTCCAAAGCTCGTCATGTAAGCCCTCTGTTTCATATTCTTGAATTCTCTTCAATCATTTATTAGAAAAAAAAATTCTTCACATAAAAGGTCTATTGTGATATGATCTCTTCTATATGTTCAGCATCTTTTTGTATGACTCATCCCTTATTTTGACAAGCTACAATTATTGTTTATACACAATTATTTAATTGTTGTTAACACACAATTATTTCTCATGTACGCTTAGAAGGCCCTTCAAGATTTGAACAGCAAACTCCCAGACTCCCTAGAAATCTAATTCACTTTATCTTTGAAGACTTATCTTATTCCTCCAAGATCATGTGTTGTTCTTTCCCAAGTGCACCTATTGTATTTAATTTATGCTTTAATTCTTACATGAATCTCATGTTTTTGCCATTATTTGTAGGTCTGCCTTCCACTGAATAGTAAAATCTAACATGCAGGCACTGTGTCTCTTTAGATCTGTATCTTCACTGCCTTGCACAGTTCTCTCACATTGCAGCCATTCACAAGCTTCAGATGAACAGGCATATAAATGAGGAGAGAGTCAAAACCTAACAGATTTATGGAAGAGTCCAATCACTGGTGGTCAATTAGTTTTCAAAATGGAAAATTAGTAAGAGTTAAATACATAGATCATCTCATTTTTTAAGTTTCCCAAAGTGATTGCTTGAATTCCATTTTACAAAAAAAGCCACTGTTTGTGTAATGCTAATCTGCTAACTTTGACCCCTAAATTATCAACTTGACACAGACTATCATCTCCTACCACAGGTGTAATAAAATGTATCCTAACTTGTAAAAGTATTTTGACATTATCTCCCTACACTTACAATTAAGTCTTCTCTCTTCCCATTTGCTATGCATGAGTGCATACAACATATGCTCACATGGCATTCTTTTTATGGAACAGTAGATACAAAATATCATTATAGCATTATTAAGCATGAAATAGCATTAAGACAATCAGATGAAGGTACCAAAGGATTAATACCATGCAATATAGCCTTTTCATTATTTTCAGAGGTTGCAGCTCTCCCAGTGAGGCTGTTATAATTTATAATTTGCTTCTAACAATCTGTTTTAATAATAACTTGCCCCACTGGCAATATCTTCCAAAAGAGACCCTCCCTCTTGACATCTGGCAGGTCTCTTCTCCGGCATCTTGTGCCATTTTTGTTCTATCTCATTATGCTCAGGGATAAACACTTTGGGAACTGGCAGCCACTTACTTATTTTGTAAATGGATTTATGTCACAAGTGGTTTTAAAGAGAAGACAGAATTTTCTGAATTAGGGGCTTTGGTCTGTTCCATTAAGTAATGCAATGTGACAAAGTGATGCATCTGGATGACAGACTATTCATTTTGAAGGAGGAAAAATCAGAAGTGATGTTACATTCTGGTAGTCTTTTTTTTTTTCTTTGCTTAATCTCCTAGGAATTAAACTAGTTAAATTAGCTCAAATGATTGTCTGCTCTGTAAATGCGTCTCTTTGGAAATAGAAAAACAACAAGTATCATGGGCTGACTTTCATTTCTCCAAAGGGCAGCAGAGTCATTCTGTTTGTGTGATTTTCTTGCAGAGAATAGCTCTTCGCTGTGGGAACGTGGCTCTCTCTGTTGAAAGGTTAGCCTGCCTTGAATCAGGTCATTTAGGGAGACCCAAGACATGCCTACACTGACCTATCTCCACACAGAGAGAGTTGCATTAGTCAGCCTCCCGTCCCTAGGGCTTCCAGCAGAGTGACAGCCATGGAGAATAAAGGTGGTTGCTTGCTCAGATTGTTGCTCAAGATGAAGCACACTGTAGTGAAGGTATCAATGGGTTTGAGAATCGCAAATGTATCAGGTTTTCAAAGGAATAGGTGGAGTCCAGGGTTTGGAGTGAAGAATGCCTTCAGGGAATGGGAGAGGCTTCCAGAGGTCATCTTATCCAGTTAGGTCTATATTTCCATCATCATCATAAACATGCCAGGGCCTGACATTCCTCAGGATGGCAGATAGTGAAGAAACAAGGAACGAATTCCTTCAGTCAATAACCCAGGCTTCTCTGGTCAGCCACACCTCTGGCCATCTAGATGCTGCTCAAGAGCTTCAGTTCATTGTTCTGCTTTTCTCGGTAGCCTTCCAAGTAGGGCCAGAATTTACACAAGACTACAAATTGCTTGTTGGCTAATGTTTCTACGTTTGACTCACATAACTTAGCTTTTTAATCATTACTTAGCATGTTCCATTTGTGCTCTGCTGACAGGTTCCTTTCTTATTCATGTCTGGCCAGGCATGGGGTTGAGAAGACAAAGTTTCCCCATGGCTATCCTTCTGCCTTGTTTAGGCTCTTCTTTTTCCAGACTGTCACAGCACAGCTCTGACCAGAGCACTTCCAGAAAGACACTGGGTCTAGTTTGCCTACAGGGCTACACACTTGGGTTTTTATCAGTGGCTCAATCTAGCACACATGATTTCCTCAGACCTTTCCCTGAAGAAGACTGAGGCCTATTCCTTTCCTGCTTCCATCTCTTTGGGGTAGAAGCTGGTACCCAGGTTCATTGTTAGGGATAAAGGTTCAGGAGAAGGGTCCATATAGGGAACATGAGAGATGAATATGGATTAACAATGCACTGCCTCATTTACCATCAGGCATCATCGTGAGTCTCAGACACGAAGTAATTATTCTTCTTTTATACTATTTTCTTTTATACCATTTTGCTACCAAATAATATTCATAGGAACATTAAATAATTTAACAAATGCAACTAATATTTATTGAGTGTCTGCTATGTGCCAGTTACTGCTTTAAGTGTCGGGATGCATTAGTGAACAAATTTGATAAAGATTGTATCCCTGCAAATTCTGCATTAGCCTCAATTCAGGTAGTCTCATCCACCCAGATTATATAATCTATATCGTACACTTACTTAGAAGAGTCAGTTTCCAGGGCTAAAAGGGAACTTGGGGTTATCAAACTCACTATTTCTAATTTTTTTTATTATGTTATGTTAATCACCATACATTACATCATTAGTTTTCGATGTAGTGTTCCATGACTCATTGTTTGCGTATAACACCCAGTGCTCCATGCAGAACGTGCCCTCCTTAATACCCATCACCAGGCTAACCCATCCCCCCTACCCTCCTCCCCTCTAGAAGCCTCAGTTTGTTTCTCAGAGCCTATAGTCTCTCATGGTTTGTCTCCCCCTCTAATATCCCCCCCTTCATTTTTCCCTTCCAGCTATCTTCTTCTTTTTTTTTAACATATAATGTATTATTTGTTTCAGAGGTACAGGTCTGTGATTCAACAGTCTTACACAATTCACAGTGCTCACCATAGCAATGTCTATCACCAAGTCACCCCATCCCTCCCACCCTCCACCACTCCAGCAACCCTCAGTTTGTTCCCTAAGATTAAGAATTCCTCATATCAGTGAGGTCATATGATACATGTCTTTCTCTGATTGACTTATTTTGCTCAGCATAATACCCTCCAGTTCCATCCACATTGTTGCAAATGGCAAGCTTTCATTCCTTTTGATGGCTGAGTAATACTCCATTGTATATATATACCACATCTTCTTTATCCATTCATCTGTCGATGGGCATCTTGGTTCTTTGCATAGTTTGGCTATTGTGGACATTGCTGCTATAAACATTGGGGTTCGTGTACCCCTTTGGATCACTACATTTGTATCTTTGGGGTAAATACCCAGTAGTGCAATTGCTGGGTCATATGGTAGCTCTATTTTCAACTTTTTGAGGAACCTCCATACTCTAATTTATAAATGAAAGGCATGGAGTTCTGGGTTTCAATCCTTAGTGTACATATGACTGTTCTAGGAAATAATATGAAAATGCCAATGCCCATATCCCAACATGAGAAATCTGGAGTAAAGATCAAAAATTCACATTTTACAGAGCATCTCGACAATTTTTTTACAAGGTATTTGGGTACCATACTTTCAGAAACAGTAGTCTGGAAAGTAACTGGAATGGTGACTCATCACTGCTTGACTGGAAATCTCCCTTACCCTTCTCTAAAGGGTGGCAGATGGGGAAGTGACATTAGAAATTATTCCTATGTCCACACAGTTTATATGCCCAAAGATTAGTATCTGCTAAACACTGGTCAGTCTAGTTGCCATCCTTCTGATGATACTTTATTGGTCTAGATGGAGACACCTGACACAATTCCATAAAAAAGTTGATCTGGGCAGAATGTTTTGTTGAAATTCTAGCCCTCATTTTGGCTCTTCCACTAATCTAGTTTTTTTTTTTTTCTGTTTTAGGCCCCCAAAGACATATGTTATTATTATATTTAGCTCACTTTTACTCTAAGCTATTTCAGTTCATTTTCTGTCTCTTGATCCAACAGTCCTAACCACTAAACAAAAGCCCCAGGCTGGGGCCCCTGGGTGGCTCAGTTGGTTAAGCTACTGCCTTCGGCTCAGGTCATGATCCTGGAGTCCTGGGATCAAGTCCCACATCAGGCTCCCAGCTCAGCAGAGAGCCTGCTTCTCCCCCTGACCCTCTCCCCTCTCATGCTGTTTCTCTCTCTCTCACTCTCTAATAAGTAAATAAATAAAATCTTAAAAAAAAAAAAAAAGCCCCAGGCCTTGCCTAACACTACCAATAATACATTAACAGACATGGCAGTGATTCCAAATTCAGCGTCATTTCTCCCTTAAAGCCTTTACCCAGGTATCTTAATTTGATGCCAAGTAACCACCAGCTCTGTGGTCTTTGTATCTGTTCTCCACTAATCCATCCCCTTTAGTTAATGTGGTTCATCAGTTATAAAGAACCAAAGTAAATTCTATCCCTTGAGGATAGCCACCTAGTTCCCACTAAAAATCAGCACAAATTTCTTAGCAGCATAGAAAGTGAGATTGTTCTCTAATATCCTGGGGGTGAGGGTAAGGACTTTAGGGTCACTGATATGAACAGCTGGAAGAATAATTCAGTTTGGCTTCTCAATTCCAAATGATGGTTAAATCTTGGAGAAGAGATTTGCTATCACTCCTTAGGAAGTGCCTTTATATTGGGAATGAGTGGTTATTCTGCTTGTTGCAAGAGGTTTAAATTTCTTCATGTGGTTTTCTTTCTCTACAGGAGAAAGGAGGCAAGATAAATGTCCAACTCACTAAAAAAAAGTAATCTGTATGGTGCCACATGTGCTTTGAGTGTCTTCAAAGCTGACCTGCTAGCTTGTCTAATTTACCATCTCCGGGGAGAAAGTTTATAGGAAGAAACAAAACTAACCTATTCTTAAAATCTCCAAGAGCAGCTTACTTGCAGTATTTTAGCAGGAGATTTGTTGATGTATTTTTTAAGCATTTATTTTTTTTTCAGGGAAAGAATAGTAATATAATACAGATACAAAATATGAAACTTCAGTGGATGGTCAATTATCCCAGAGAAGTTTGCACCCTTTGCTAAGAATGAGAAAAAAATAACATGAAAAGTGTGACAACTTGGGATATTTTTTGTTGCAAAGCTAATGGAAAAGCTACCATGGGGTGTTTTTAAAGCATCAAACAACTTCGGTTCAGAGAAACATACCTCAGTATCTTAATGTCTGCCAGAGAGAACACCTGGTTAGGAATCAGGAAGCCTGGAATTGATCCTGCTTTTTTTTTTTTTTTAATTCAACATATATTCTTCACCTGTAAAATAGGGAGAAGAATAATATCTACCAACTAAATTGTCTGAAGATCAAATAGGTGCTGTAAGAAACATGCATTGTAAGTTACACAAGGGCTGAATACGAGATTGTCTTTTTACTGGAGTAAAATTTACATGGAGTAAAATTCACTCTTTTCAGTGTGCAGTTCTTTGATTGTTGACACACTCTTACTTTAATGTAGCTATCACCACAATCAAGATCTAGCACAATTCCATCATCTCCATAGTTTTGTCTTGACTCTGTCTTCTTTCGCTTAGCAGAACATCATTGAGATAATCTACCCTGTTGGATGAGTCCTCTATTTCCTTTTACTGCGGGATAGCATTCCACTGTATGGATTTATGGCAGTCTGTCTATACATTCCCAGGTGAAAAACATTTGGATCTTTTCCCCTTTTGGTGATTATGAGTAAATCTGCTATAAACATAAGCATACAAGTGGACATAATTTTTAATTTCTCTTGGGTGAATATTTGAGAGTGGGGCTCTGAGTCATATATGTGTATATTTTCCTTTCTACAAACTCTTTTCCAAAGTAACTGTGTAATATTTCATTCCAATCACCAATGTATGAGATTCCTCGTTGCTCTACAGGCTCACCAGCACTTAGTACTGTTAGATTTGTGGGCTGTTTTGCTTTGTTTTGGGCCATCATAATAGATGCATAGTGGTGTTTCATTGTGATTTTAATTTGTATTTCCCTAATAACAAATGATGTGAAGCATATGTTCATGGCTTATTTGCCATCTACACATCCTTTTATGGTGAATCTTTGGCCCAAATGTCATGAAACTATCTTTTTTTTTTTTTTGGTATTATTTCACTTTAATATCCACACTCTTTCAATAGCAGGACAAATCATTCTCGTATAACAGATGACAAAAACTGATTCTCAGTGTAGTTTAAAATATGTATGAAGATGCACAGGTAAGAGGTGTCAGAGCTGGAGTGGAGGAAGAGGTTTGTCTGATTATAAAACTCACAGTTAGACTCTAGTTCCACAGAAGACAGTGTGCTCTTCTAATATTTAAGTCTTTCTGTTTCTAGTTGGCTTTAGGGAAATTATGTGCATTGAGAATTACCAGTGGAATTTTTTTAATATAAAGTCAATTTGCTTCTTTTTTTCAGTTGCTCTTCAGAACTAACCCAGTTTTCTGCACTAGTCATATTTATTGAGAAGGTGCAACCTAAGTTCACTGTTTTGAATTAGGAAACAAATCTGCTGGACAAACTGCATGTGATTCACAGTGGAATTTTAGGTAAATATAATCTTAGGTTACCTACCTCTTTGGCTTATTGATGTCTCTACCCTTTTCAGTTAGTCTTGTGAATCAAAATTACTATTTGTTTCCTGATTACTATTCATTATAAGCTTTTCTTGTGACAAATATTTATAAGTTAGTACAGACATTCAGTGTACAGGGAAGAAGGCCTAAGCCTCCATCATCCTGCGCAGATAATAAAGATTATAAAAACTGCTACACTGACCACTATTGACCACTACAGGTGATGTAGGTGATGAATTCGGAACAGTCAACGGTAGTTACTTTATAATAGTATTACCAACTATGTGCCAGAGATTTTGTTAAATGGACCAAATAATTACAACAACTCTATGAAATAAAGTTATCACAATTTTACATGTGAAAAATTGACATTTTGAGAGATTAAATAATTATATAGAATCACCCAAATAGTAAATGAGGAAGACAGGATTCACACCAGGTCTATTTGATTCCAAAGTCATACTCTTGACCCCTCTATACAACTTGTTTCAGTGTAAAATATTTGGAATACTCCTAATAGTAACGTGATGCCTAACATTCCACTATACCGATAAAATGTGTTTTTTTTTACATGTTTATAGATATTATGTAAAGGGATTATCATGGAATCAGAAATAAAACAAATGATAGCTATTAGCTAAGCTGTAAATAGGAAACAAACAAACAAAAAAAACCCAGAACATTTCTGTGTCAGTCAGGATTTGATCAGGGAAGTAGAACCGTTATGACTACCATAGGATATGGATCTATGATACGAACTAGGCATTACACAATTGAGAGACACTTTTGGGAAGTAAGGGCCACAAGGGGAGCTGGAGGATCAGAGAAAAGTCCCTAACCAGCTCTGCTAAACTTTGGAGAAGGTGGAAAAGTCAGAGCTTGCCGGGAAGGCTGGTGAGCTAGGTGTGTCCAGCTGCCACGGTATGACCACAGAGGGCAGCTGATGGAGAGGTCTGCCAAAGGCTGTTGCTCCTACATCTGGTGGTGTGCTTGGGATGACCGTTGGTCAACAGAGCCAGAAGTCGGGAACAGTTGGACATGAAATGAGGTGAGCCAGGGCTAGCTGGAACTCACCGGCACCTCTGTGGTCTTTCACTCAGCTTAACCTTCTGAGAGGAGTGTCTGCCATGTCATGTCTATCTTT
This sequence comes from Mirounga leonina, assembly GCF_011800145.1. Lineage (NCBI taxonomy): Eukaryota > Metazoa > Chordata > Mammalia > Carnivora > Phocidae > Mirounga > Mirounga leonina. The sequence goes on along the minus strand of NW_023270377.1, from coordinate 97,624,317 downwards.
CAGAACTCAAACAAATGTCTCTGGTCATCTCCAATCCAGAAATTAGAACCATCCTTAGTAAATTTATCATAAAACAAATAATAATAAAGCACCAATTGCCTATATTTATTTTGCTCTTGAATTGTGTGAAATGCACTAATTCCCCAAATTCTTATAAAGTTTGTTTTGAGATGTGTTTCCTGTCTTCAAGGGTGATTTCTCTAGCTACTGTACATGTTGCTGGTGTCTAGAGGGGCATTTACTAGCCCTGCTATTGTGAATGTTTATTCCCAGAATGCACTATTACTTATCGAAGGCACAACATGTTGGATCCCAAAGGGGAGACAACTAGGTAGGGAAAGGGAAGGAGAATTTCCAGGAATTAGTAGTAACATGGGCAGTGAGGACTGGTACAGAAAGGTTGAGAGTAAGGCTCACTTCAGAGACCAAATACAAAGCTGGATATGCCTTTCCAACTTCAAGGTCAGCTAAGAGGAAACTATATGTGTAATGGGGACTGTGTAATTAAATTGGATAGGGAGGAGGGTAATGACACATATGGAGGTTTGTTTGTTTAGTTGTTTGTTTATTTGTTTATTTTAAAACCTGAGCTCATTTTATTTTTTAATCTCTACACCTAATGTGGGGCTCAAACTCACAACCCTGAGATCAAGAGTTGCATGTTCCACTGACTAAGTCAGCCAGGCGTCCCCATATGTAGGTTTTATATACGCAGAGCAAAGAAAGTGTGAATGTCAGACATATAAGGTTCTCTCTGGAAATTTCATCTGACAACATACCAAGGAAGAAGAAAAAATGTGGTTGGCATGAATAAACAAATACTAGCTCATGAACCATTGGGCACAGGGCAGGATTCTTACTCATGCTCTGTTGTGCTGAGGCAAATGAGAACTGTCAAGCACCCAACAGACCTAGGCAGAAGGAATTTAGGAAGGCATGTTGGCAACTCTAATAAGTTACTCTGAATGTATGTCTTTCCTGTGGTTTTGCAAATAGCCATAATAGCTGTATCTATTAAATTCACCCAGTGTATATGGTCTTTTTCTTACATCAATCCTAATCTTTCCTCCAAGATGGAGGACAATATTCCCTATTTTACAGGTGGGGAAACTGAGGCTTGAGAATCTTGCAAAATGTCACATAGCTATTAAGAAGTAGATCTTAGAAAACCAGGTTGTTTTTACCTCCCAAACTCACGTTCTTTCCACTACATCATTCTTCCCCTACATGGAATGTGCTAGACACCTCCAGCCTTGTGCATAGAGCATCATAAATGCTCTTTCCAGACGTCTTCATATTATGCACAGTGGGTCACTCTCTGACTCTGGCCAAGGGAAGTATAAGGAAGGACTGCAGTTTGCTGAAGGTTCCCTCTGAAAGCCAGAGAAAGAGCAGGGAAGAGACAAGCCCTGAATATTGTATCCATTTAGTCATTCTGCAGAGATAATTTCAAACTGGGAACTTTGGAGAACTGCAATGGCCTCAGGAGGCAAGGTAAACAGAAAAAAAGCAGAAAGGATTTTATTCCATTTAGAGTTAATAAACCCTTGCCACTTGATAGAATATATCTTCTCTAAAGAACAGCATCAAAGTACTGCCAGATTGCTTAAATTATCACACTTCTATGCTATGACCTGGAACAAAAGTCTTTATGTCCATATTTCTTAAAGGTAAATTAGAAAAATAACCAAAACAAAGATGAAAACATGGTTTTATGCCTTGTGAAGTTAATTGCATCTATAAATGAAACAATTGTTTGTATGACATATACTGTCACCTGTGTGAGATAATGTTCTTGTATTCAAGACAGACACAAGAAAAAGTATAGCATATGTATAAGCTCAGGAATAATTAAAAGATATGAAGAAACTTTTAGTCTGTTACAAGGTAATATGGACCAATTTCCATTGTTCTTTCCCACTAAGTACAACTATAAACCCTAGGAAAAAAATGTGAGGCAACCAAGAACTTTTAAAGAGGGAAAGTAGAAGGTGGACTGATTAGAGAGCCAGGACTGGGGTAAGGACATTAGCAGCAGGTGTCTTAAATCCATTACTGAGCAGCAAAAGTAACTAGGACCCAGCGTTTCCTGACTACCATCCTAGCCATGGAAGGTGGCCCACGTAGACTTATTCCTCCTCCTGATCCAATGGAGTCCTGTTATTTGACAATTACTATTTAGATCTTTAATTTTTTTATTTTAAGATTTTATTTTTTAAGTAAGCTCTACACCCAAAATGGGACTCGAATTCACAACCCCGAGATCAAGAGTTGCACGATCTACCAACTAAGCCAGTCAGGAGCCCCTGGATCTTTTGTACCGTGAATCAAATTCTAGGCAGCTGCTCCACTTCTCGGTATTTATGACTAAAAATTATCATAGATACATAAGAATTTGGTATAGGAATTTGTTCATCACAGTGTTACTTGAAACTGAAAAATCTGTTTCTATCTTCAATAAAAAGGAGAAAAGTTAAATGAATTATGATATATAAGTAAAATATAAATATTTATAGATCATATTTTAAAATATATATTCTTTCATGAAAAATGTGCTCAATGTAATGTCAAATGGAAAAAAGCAGGATTAAAAAAAAGCACTATATTTAGCATGTCCTAATTTTGGTTTTATTTTTTATTTATTTATTTTATTTTATTTTATTTATTTATTTTTAATTTTATTATGTTATGTTAGTCACCATACAATACATCGTTGGTTTTTGATGTGGTGATCCACGATCCATTGTTTTCATATAACCCCCAGTGCTCCATGCAGTATGTGCCCTCCTTAATACCCATCACCGGGCTAACCAATCCCCCCTCCCCCCTCCCCTCTAAAACCCTGTTTGTTTCTCAGAGACCATAGTCTCTCATGGTTCATCTCTCCCTCCAAATCCCACCCCCAATTTTTCCCTTCCTTCTCCTAATGTCCTCCATGCTATTCCTTATGTTCCACAAAGAAGTGAAACCATATGATAATTGACTTTCTCTGCTTGACTTATTTCACTTAGCATAATCTCCTCCAGTCCCATCCATGTTGAGGTAAAAGTTGGGTATTCATTCTTTCTGATGGCTGAGTAATATTCCATTGTATATATGGACCACATCTTCTTTATCCATTCATCTGTTGAAGGGCATCTCGGCTCTTTCCACAGTTTGGCTATTGCGGACATTGCTGCTATGAACATTGGGGTGCATATGGTCCTTCTTTTCACTACATCTGTGTCTTTGGGGTAAATACCCAGTAGTGCAATTGCTGGGTCATAGGGTAGCTCTATTTTTAAATTTTTGAGGCACCTCCACACTGTTTTCCAAAGTGGCTGTACCAACTTGCATTCCCACCAACAGTGTAAGAGGGTTCCCCTTTCTCCACAATCTCTCCAACATTTGTTGTTTCTCTCCCTGTCCATTTTTGCCATTCTAACTGGTGTAAGGTGGTCAATCTCAGTGTGGTTTTGATTTGAATTTCCCTGATGGCTAATGATGATGAACATTTTTTCATGTGTCTGTTAGCCATTTGTATGTCTTCTTCAGAGAAGTGTCTTTTCATATCTTCTGCCCACTTTTTGACTTGATTATTTGTTTTCTGGGGGTTGAGTTTGAGAAGTTCTTTATAGATTTTGGATACCAGCTCTTTATCTGTAGTGTCATTTGCAAATATCTTCTCCCATTCTGTGGGTTGCCTCTTTGTTTTGTTGACTGTTTCCTTTGTGTGCAGAAGCTTTTTATCTTGATGAAGTCCCAAAAGTTCATTTTTGCTTTTGTTTCATTAGATTTTGGAGATGTATCTTGAAAGAAGTTGCTCTGGCCGATGTCAAAGAGGTTACTGCCTATGTTCTCCTCCAGGATTTTGAGGAATTCCTGTGTCACATTTAGGTCTTTCATCCACTTTGAGTTTATCTTTGTGAATGGTGTTAGAGAATGGTCGAGTTTCATTCTTCTGCATGTGGCTGTCCAATTTTCCCAGCACCATTTATTGAAGAGACTGTCTTTTTTCCATTGCATGTTTTTTCCTGCTTTGTCAAAGATTATTTGACCATAGAGTTGAGGGTCCATATCTGGGTTCTCTATTCTGTTCCATTGGTCTATATGTCTATTTTTGTGCCAGTATCATGCTGTCTTGGTGATCATGACTTTGTAATATAGCTTGAAATTGGGCAACGTGATGCCCCCAGCTTTGTTTTTCTTTTTCAACATTTCCTTGGTGATTCAAGGTCTTTTCTGATTCCATACAAATTTTAGGATTGTTTGTTCCAGCACTTTGAAAAATGTCTTTGGAATTTTGATGGGGACGGCATTGAAGGTATAGATTGCTCTGGGTAGCATAGACATTTTAACAATGTTTATTCTTCCTATCCATGAGCATGGAATATTTTTCCATCTTTTTGTGTCTTCTTCAATTTCTTTCATGAGTGTTTTGTAGTTCCTAGAGAATAGATCCTTTACCTCTTTGGTTAGGTTTATTCCGAGGTATCTTATGGCTTTTGGTGCTATTGTAAATGGAATAGTTTCTCTAATTTCTCTTTCTACAGTTGCGTTGTTAATGTATAAGAAAGCAACTGGTTTCTGTGCATTGATTTTGTATCCTGCCACATTACTGAATTGCTGGATGAGTTCTAGTAATTTGGGGGTGGAGTCTTTTGGGTTTTCCACATAAAGTATCATGTCATCTGCAAAAAGAGAGAGTTTGAGTTCTTCTTTGCCAATTTGAATACCTTTTATTTCTTTTTGTTGTCTGATTGCTGTTGCTAGGACTTCTAGTACTATGTTGAACAATAGTGGCGAGAGTGGGCATCCTTGACGTGTTCCTGATCTTAAGGGAAAGGCTCTCAGCTTTTCCCCATTGAGGATGATATTCACTGTGGGTTTTGCATAGATGGACTTTATGAACTTGAGGAATGTTCCCTTTATCCCTATACTCTGAAGAGTTTAAATCAGGAAACGATGTTGTATTTTGTCAAATGCTTTTTCTGCATCAATTGAGAGGACCATATGGTTCTTCTGCCTCCTCTTATTAATGTGTTCTATCACATTGATTGATTTGCGAATGTTGAACCACCCTTGCATCCCGGGGATAAATCCCACTTGGTCGTGGTGGATGATCCTTTTAATGTATTGTTGGATCCTATTAGCAAGGATTTTGTTGAGGATTTTGGAAACCATATTCATCAGGGATATCGGTCTGAAATTCTCCTTTTTGATGGGGTCTTTGCTTGGTTTGGGGATTAAGGTAATGTTGGCCTCATAGAATGAGTTTGGAAGTTTTCCTTCTGTTTCTATTTTTTGAAACAGCTTCAGTAGAATAGGTATTATTTCTTCTTTGAATGTTTGGTAGAATTCCCCAGGGAATCCATCAGGCCCTGGACTCTTGTTTTTTGGGAGGTTTTTGATCACTGCTTCAATCTCGTTACTGGTTATTGGCCTATTCAGGTTGTCAATTTCTTCCTATTTCAGTCTTGGCAGCTTATAGGTTTCCAGAAAGGCCTCCATTTCATCCAGATTGCTCAGTTTATTGGCATATAGTTGTTGATAATAATTTCTAATAATTGTTTCTATTTCCTTGGTGTTAGTCGTGATCTCTCCCCTTTCATTCATAATTTTATTAATTTGGGTCCTTTCTCTTTTCTTTTGGATAAGTCTGGCCAGTGTTTATCAATCTTATTAATTCTTTCAAAGAACCAACTTCTAGTTTCGTTGATCTGATCTACTGTGTTTCTGGTTTCTAATTCATTGATTTCTGCTCTGATTTAAATTATTTCTCTTCTAATGCGTGGCTTAGGCATTGTTTGTTGCTTTTTCTCTAGTTCTTTAAGGTGTAGAGTTAGTTGGTGAATTTGGGATTTTTCTATTTTTTTGAGTGAGGCTTGGATGGCTATGTATTTCCCCCTTAGGACCGCCTTTGCAGTATCCCATAGGTTTTGGACTGATGTGTTTTTGTCCTCATTGATTTCCATGATTTGTTTAAGTTCTTCTTTGATTTCCTGGTTGACCCAAACATTCTTGAGCAGAGTGGTCTTTAGTTTCCAAGTGTTTGAATTTCTGCCAATTTTTTTCTTGTGATTGAGTTCCAGTTTTAGAGCATTGTGGTCTGAGAATATACAGGAAATAATCTCAGTCTTTTGGTATCAGTTGAGACCTGATTTGTGACTCAGTATATGGTCTATTCTGGAGAAAGTTCCACGTGTCCTTGAGAAGAATGAGTATTCTGTTGTTTTAAGGTGGAATGTTCTGTAAATATCTATGAGGTCCATCTGGTCCAATGTATCATTCAAAGCTCTTGTTTCCTTGTTGATTTTCTGCTTAGATGATCTGTCCATTGCTGAGAGTGGAGTATTGAGGTCTCCTACAATTAACGTATTGTTATCAATGTGACTCTTTATTTTAGTTAACAGTTGGCTTATGTAGATGGCTGCTCCCATGTTCGGGGCATAGATATTTACAATTGTTAGATCTTCTTGTTGGATAGACCCTTTAAGAATGATATAGTGTCCGGGGCGCCTGGGTGGCTCAGTTGTTAAGCGTCTGCTTTCGGCTCAGGTCATGATCCCAGGGTCCTGGGATCGAGCCCCGCATCGGGCTCCCTGCTTGGCGGGAAGCCTGCTTCTCCCTCTCTCATTCCCCCTGCTTGTGTTCCTGCTGTTGCTATCTCTCTCTGTCAAATAAATAAATAAAATCTTTAAAAAAAAAAGAATGATATAGTGTCCTTCTGTGTCTCTTATTACAGACTTTAGTTTAAAATCTAATTTGTCTGATATAAGAATTGCTACCCCAGCTTTCTTTTGAGGTCCACTGGCATGGAAGGTGGATCTCCATCCCTTCACTTTCAGTCTGGATGTATCTTTAGGTTCAAAATGAATCTCTTGTAGGCAGCATATGGATGGGTCCTGTCTTTTTATCTAATCTGCAACCCTGTGCTGTTTTATGGGAGTATTTAGGCCATTCACGTTGAGAGTGATTATTGAAAGATATGAATTAATTGTCATCATGTTGCCTGTGAAGACGTTGTTTTTATAGATTGTCCCTGTAAATTTCTGTTGTATATCACTCTTGGGGTCTTTCTCCTTTTATAGAACGCCCCTTAGTATTTCTTGCAGGGCCGGCTTAGTGGTCACATACTCTCTCAATTTCTGCCAGTCTTAGAAGCTCTGCATCTCTCCATCCATTCTAAATGACAGCCTTGCCGGAGAAAGTATTCTTGGCTGCATGTTCTTCTCATTTAGTACCCTGAATATGTCTTGTCAGGCCCTTCTGGCTTACCAGGTCTCTGTGGATAGGTCTGACGTTATTCTGATGTTCCTCCCTCTGTACATAAGGAATCTCTTCCCCCTAACTGCCCTTAAGATGGTTTCCTTGGTTCTAAAATTTGCAAGTTTTACTATTACATGCTGGGGTGTTGGCCTGTTTTCCTTGACCTTAGGAGGGGTCCTCTCTGCCTCTAGGACTCGAATGTTTGTTTCATTCCCCAGATTAGGGAAGTTCTCAGCTACGATTTGCTCAAATACATCTTCCAGTCCTCTCTCTCTCTCCACTCCCTCCGGGATTCCAATTATTCTGACATTGGAATGCTTCATGGTGTCACTTATTTCTCTGATTCTATTTTCATGGATTCTGAGTTGTTTTTCCCTGGCCTCCTCTTTTCCCTTTTTATCTATTATATTGTCTTCCAGGTCGCTTATTCGCTCTTCTGCCTCAGTTACCCTAGCTGTTAGATTATCTAGATTGGATTGGATCTCATTGATAACATTTTTAAGTTCTGTCAATTCACCTTTTATTTCTGCCCTTAGAGACTCTATGTTGCCATTAGTTGATTTCTCCATTCTAGCTATTGTCTTCACAATTGCTAGCCTGAATTCCATCTCCAACATCTTGGTTATATGTGCATCCATTTGTAAATCTGTAGCATAAGTCATAATGTCTGAGTCTTTTCTATTTTGGGGGCTCCTCCTCCTAGTCATTCCATTGATGGGTGTTTGAGAGAATGTATAGAGTCCAAATTATTGACCAGAACCCAAGCAAGATGCACCTGTTTTCTTGGGACCTTAGGGTTGCTGGCCTCTTGTTTTCCCAGCCTGTCTTCTGGGGGAGGGGCCTGCTGCGCTGTTACTCAGGCAACCCTGTTGGGCGGAGTTGCCCTGCGCCCCTGGGGCGGGGGATGGGCTCAGCGGAATCAGTCTTTGGGGCTTTTGTTCTCTGGTGCCTTTCGCTGGTGGCTTTCTGCGTCTCTTCCATGAGTCAGAGAGAAGAGACCATTTCCAACCCTCTGCCTCAAAGCAGAGAGACCTCAGTCTGTTCTTCAGTGAACTCTCCGGGCCACACTGTCTCCGTTTCTGTCCGTGCTGCAATAAACTGCAGCGGCCTGGGTTGTGCACCCCTCGGCAGCGCTCCCAGTCCTGCCTCCAGGTGGGGGCACGTCTCTGCCCTTGTGCTTCTAAAACCGCCAGCCGCTCCCACTTCGTGCGCATGTGCGGCCCCGCTCCTCCGGGTTTCTGTCCTGGGGGCTGAAGTTTGCCTGCCCAACCCCGCCGATCCGGGTTTCCGTCCTGGGGGCTGCCCTAGAGTCCTTTCCCCACTGCTACCGGTCTGCGAATCTGTGCCTGTCCGCAGCGCGCGAGGCTGTCACTCACTGGCAGTGTAGGATCCCAACGGCCAGGCACCCTCCCACTGCCGTTTATCCTTCAATATCCACCTGTGGAATCACGGCTCCCTGCTTTGTACCTCAAAACCAACTGCCTGCGACTATTCTGTTTGTAGAGATCCAGATCTTCTAACATCTCAGTCTGGTTTTGTGGGTGCTCAGAGTGGTCTGGTTGATACCCAACTCAATTTCGGGGACCAGTTGAAATAGGGTCCCCTACTCCTCCGCCATCTTTCCCCCTCCTTTTTAAATTTTTTTTAAAGATTTTATTTATTCTTTCGAGATACAGAGATATATATATAGAGAGAAAGGGAGCACGAGCAGGGGGAGAGGCAGAGGGAGAAGCAGGCTCCCCGCTGAGCCAGGAGCCAGACATGGGGCTCAATCCCAGGACCCTGGGATCATGACCCGAGCCGAAGGCAGATGCTTAACCATCTGAGCCACCCAGGCACCCCAGTCCTAATTTTGGTTTTAAAAGGTGTTGTGGGATAAGATGATATGAAATCTCTGAAAGTAGCAACATTTTCATGACAGTTGTTTCTGGGCAGTGGGGTTCTGGATTATCTAAATGCTTTTCTATTACAATAATAATGTAATAATGTTGCTTGGTGACAGATGGTGACTACAAGTATCCTGGTGAGCACAGTAATACACAGAATTGTTGAATCAATATGTTGTTCACCTGAAACTATTATAACATTTAAGTTAATCATACTTCAGTAAAAGAATAAAGATCCTCCAAAATCATAATTCCAAACTGATCTTTAACAAGATGCATTAAATATAGAAAGAAAGAAGAAGAGGAGGAGGAAAATAAAATTAGGATCATTTCTGTTACCTCTTAAAGAAAAAACATACTTGGTTCAAAAACACAAAGCATTAAGAAAGAAAGAAAAAAAAAGGAAGAAAGAAAAAGAAAGAAAAAGTAAATTATAAGGTATCCAAGAGAAAACAGATTTAAATTCAAATAGGAAAGATTAAAGAAAGCTGGCAATAGGCCAAAAGAATAAAAAAAAAAAGGATAAAGAAAAAGAATTAAGTGTCAGCAAGAAAGTTGATGAAAAGGAAGATGAGCAAGAATTTATCATACATATAACTATAGGGTACCTGAAAAAGGAAACAATGAAGTAGACCTGTCTTGAACTATAAAACAAGTAAAAAAAAAAAAAAAAAAAAGGAATATGGCAAGGGAATTAAGATGGGATAAACAAAGAAAAAAGTTCAAAAAACAGATGATGGAAGTATGACAAGCAAAGATCTCACATGGATGTAACTGGAGTCCCTGAAAAGGAAAAGTGAAACAATGGAAGAGAGCTTATATTTAACCCTATGTCTAAGGAAACAAAGCTCACATATTAATTATAACATAACATAAAATAATATAGCAAAATTGGAATGAAAATAGAAGCAATAGCCATGGTTGTGTAAAGGCTTAACTCTCCTACAAATAAAAAAAGTAGTTCAGCTCAAAAAAACAAGATTGAATTATATGCTGTATAGAAGAAAAACATCTAAAATAAAGTTGATTTAAAAAGGTAAAATGGGGTGCCTGGGTGGCTCAGTCATTAAGCGTCTGCCTTTGGCTCAGGTCATGATCCCAGGGTCCTGGGATCCAGCCCCGGATCGGGCTCCTTGCTCCACGGGAAGCCTGCTTCTCCCTCTCTCGCTCCCCCTGCTTGTGTTCCCTCTCTCGCTGTGTCTCTCTCTGTCAAATAAATAAATAAAATCTTAAAAAAAAAAAAAAAGCTAAAAGGAACAAATGGGTAAAGGTATGTGAGTCAAATAGAATTAAAGGCAGAGAGTAGGAAACTGATATGAGACAAAATCTCAAGCAGAGGACATTTCTTTTTTACATCTGTAATTTATTTTTTCCAGCTTTGTTGAGATATAATTGACCTATAACATTGTGAAATTTTAAATATACAACATGATGATCATGCCTAAAACAGTATTTTCCAGGTCTATGTTAAGGTTAAAAAAACAAACAAACAAACAAAAAACAACTCTTCCAAAGATACTAATAGGTATGAAGAAAAATTGTCCCTTTTAAAATGAAGTTTAACCATTAAACACATTAGATTTCTTATTTATTTAGCAAGCTCATGCTTCTTTGTAACTTAAGAAAGAGATTTTGTATGTGGCATTTCACAACTTGTTTGACAGATCACTTTGTTTTTGGAATATCAGTTAAGTATATCCCCAAACTTGTTTCTCAGATCAAAGTTTGGGGAAAATGGCCCTATACCAGTGGTTGACAAACCTGACAGCCTGTCAGAATCATCTAAGAAGCTTATTGAAAAGTCCCTAGACTACAGTCCCAAAATTTTTCAGCCAGTGAGTCTGGAGTAAGGATCTTCAGAAAGCTGTATAATTTGACTTGTGTCCCGAGTAAAATAAAAATGAAAAAGCAACATTTATTTATATAGCCTTATAAAATGTTATGCCAATATGCTTATGTCACTGCTTACTCTTAGACCATTACTAGACATTCTTCTGAATTATGCCATATGAACCAGCCTGTAACTGTGTTTAGAACTGGAAAAGATCCTGCTGCTTGTCTACTATTCATTTGAATGTCCCATGGATTCATTACATTTAATATGTGTGATCAGTGCCTGTGTCCTATCCCACAATGAAGGAAGCCTTCTCTGCTTTCTATATTCACCAGGGCAGTGAAATGGCATCAATATTCATGCTGCCACCCAATCAGAGACCTAGAAAACCTGCTATCCACTTACCTGGGACATCTAATCAGTCACGGATTCATGTGAATTCTACCATTCTGATAATTAACTTAACCTTCTACATTTGCTATCAAATTAAGGGCATTTTTATTTATTTGTAAACAAATGCAAGTATCATACCTTACAACCCTTTCCAATGCTCACTTCCTTCTCTTCAACTTCTACCCAAAGTCATATCACTAAAGGGCAAAACTGATGATGTCATTCACCTGTTTATAATCCTTGTATTGTTGTTAGGTTTTCCTCCACAAACGTAATGTACAATGTGGTCAGCATTTTTGTAAATCCCTTCTTACTTTTAGGAACACTAGTTTTCCTTCATGAGTTTCTTCTAATGCATTTCAATTGCTCAAGAACTCTAGGAACTTAATACAAAGATGGCGTCCATCATTTTCTACAACAAAATAAAGAAGGGGCAGGAGTCTGGTCTGTCCTCTACTGACTGGCAGCTTTGCCAGACGTTTCTATATAAAATTAAAGTATCTTTTTTTTTTTAGAGTCATCAAATTACATTGCAATTCTTTTTTTTTACATAAAATAAAATCACCACTAACCACAAAACTGGTGAAAGAAGTATTTTTTGCCACTTTTCATATTTCACTTCATGCTATTCGTAAGTGAACATGCTAAGATTAGCAAGCATTAAAGCACTCATTTTTCTACAACAATTGGTGCTGTATTACTGTACTTTCATTTTCCTGGAGGTGTAAATAGGGGGAAACGTATTACAAGATTTTAACTGTTGACTAGGGAATCTATCTTGAATTAAAAGAAATACTTTTTTTTTTTTAATTTATTTATTTGACAGAGAGAGACACAGCGAAAGAGGGAACACAAGCAGGGGGAGAGGGAGAGGGAGAAGCAGACTCCCCACTGAGCAGGGAGCCCGATGCGGGGCTCCATCCCAGGACCCTGGGATCATGACCTGAGCCAAAGGCAGATGCTTAACGATGAGCCACCCAGGCGCCCCTAAAAGAAATACTTTTAACTGATATGTTTTAAAAAGTAAAAGTAGGGGCGCCTGGGTGACTCAGTTGTTTAAGCGTCTGCCTTCGCCTCAGGTCATGATCTCTGGATCCTGGGATCAAGCCCCATGTCCATCCAGCTTCCTGCTCAGCAGAGAATCTTCTCCCTCTCGTTCTCCCTCGGCCTCTCCCCCACCTCACTCATATGCTCGCTCTCGCTCTCTCAAATAAATAAATAAATAAATAAATAAATAAATAAATAAATAAAATCATCTAAAAAGTAAAAATAAAGATTAAATTAAAATTTGAATCATTTTAAAGTATGTCTCAAAAGGACAAATTTGGGCATAAAATATTTTAAAGCATGACAGCTAAGATACTGCAGTTTTATTGAGCTCTAACTGACATAATATTGTGTAAATTGGAGGTGTATGATGCATTGGTTTGATACATTTATATATTGCAATATGATTAATACAGTAGCATTAGCTAACACCTTTATCATGTCAAATATTTATCATTTATTTTTTTGTGTTGAGAACAGTTAAGATTCAGTCTTTTAGCAACTTTGAATTTTATTATATGGTATTATTGGCTACAATTACTCTCTTGTGCATTAGATCTCTATAACTTATTTATCTACTGGTTTTGATTTGCATCTCTCTGATTTTTAGTGGCGGTGAGCATCTTTTCATATACTTGTTGGCCATTTGTATATCTTCATTGGAAAAATGTCTATTCAAGTCCTTTGCCCATTTTTAATTGGATTATTTACACTTTTGCTGTTGAGTTGTGTGAGTTCTTTCTATATTTTAGATATTGGTCCCCTATTAGATGGTCTGCAAATATTTTCTCCCATTTTATGGGTTGCCTTTCAATTTATTGATCATTTTCCTTGCTGTGCAGAGCTCTTTAGTTTAATGAGGTCCTATTTATTTTAGTTTTTGTTACCTGTGTTTTTTGTGACTTATTCAAGATATTATCCCCTAGGCCGATGTCAAGGATCTGTTTCCCTAAGTTTTTTTCTACGAGTTTTAGGGTTTCAGGTCTTACATTTAAATCTTTGATCAATTTCAAGTTATAAAACTGCCAAAAATAATCTCATATCCTAGGGGAAGAGTGGGGGAAAATACATGTATTTTAGAGAACACACCATTATCACCTGTCACCCGCTAAAAATTAGTAACATTTACTAAACCATTAGGGTATTTTTAAATTTTTTTCTTTTTTTTTTTTTAAAGATTTTTATTTATTTATTCATGAGAGACAGAGAGAGAGAGGCAGAGGGAGAAGCAGGCTCCCAAGGAGCAGAGAGCCCGATGCGGGACTCAATCCCAGGACCCTGGGATCATGACCTAAGCCGAAGGCAGACGCTTAACCATCTGAACCACCCAGGCGCCCCTAAATTTTTTTCTAATAAAATATTATACAGAATTTAATATAAGATATGGCTGAGGGTTAATATGGAGCACAGAAAAATTATATGTAGTATGAAACAAGGAGATAGCAATTCAGCTAGAAGTACAAAATGTAGAAAATTTTAAGGATAATACTATAAATGGGTACATCAATCAGAACCTCAAGTTGTAGCTATTGCATTTGAGGGGATAGAAGTCTCAAGTGTGATAATCCACTGGAAGAAATTTCCGAGGACGATTTTATAACAAGCCTTCCAGAGTGCTCTCTTACTGGATATTCCTCAGTGGCATCCCAAACTCTACCCAAGGGTTCTGTATAACTACATATGGCGGCATTTCCCTTTGCTCTTTCTCCCTCTTATACTTTTATCCTACTTTAATTCATCATATGTTTTATGTTGAATACAGAAATTAAAACTTGCAGAATATCAGTCCTAACATGTAGAAGAGGGATTAAGCTCCAGTCTTAGGTGTACAGCCGAGAAGGCCAACTGGTGACCAAAATTCTTTGTGCATAATAGTCTCTACCCTAGAGCTCATTGTGGGAAGCTGCTGTCAAGCCACAGGATACATTTCTCAGTCACTTTGTAAGTGAGTATTTCTGGCCAGTAGAAGGTAAGCAAATGATGTATATACCCAGCGTGGCTCCATCATCTCATATTTTTCTATGATGACTACAGTGGGTTGAACTGTGGCTGCCAAAAGATACATGTGAGCTTATTTGGAATAAGGATCTCCATACCTGTAAATAAGGTAAGGATCTCTAAATGTGCATCACCCTGAATTAGGGTGAGCCTTAAATCCAATGATAAGTTAGAATAGAAAAGAAAGGGAAAAAGAAACAGGGGAGGGTACACAGAAGGAAAGGCCATGAGAAGACAGTGAAGACAGAAGCAGAGATTGGAATGACGCAGTCACATGTTGAGAAAAGGCAAGGATTGCCAGCAGCACTCAGAAGCTAAGAGAGGCAAGGGATGACTTCTCTAGAACACTGCTTTGATTTTGAACCTCTGAATTCTAGAAGTAGGAGAGAATAAATTTCTGCTATTTTAAGTTACCAAGTTTGTGGTAATTTGTAGCAGCAACCCTAGGAAAATAACACAAGGACTGGAGGTTATGAGTTAAATTTGGTGATAAGAGATGAATCACGGAGTCCCTTAGTAGAGTTTTCCAAGACAGCCAGTAACTTCCTCATTGGACTGACAAGTGAGTAAGAAACATGAATCATATTGAGCTACTGAAATTTGGAGCTTCTTTTCTCCATCTTCACTTTTCTCCCCAGACAGTAGCTGGTATACTAACTATTCGCCTAGGCAAGTGTCATAGACTGTACTTTTTGTATGGAATGTTGAGGGTTAATTTCTGAGTTAAATTTTTGGCCACACTGTGTGGACATAGAAACAGTTAACTAGATTTTCTTCAGGATCAAACAGCCTAGGAAGGACCACTTTGCAAATATATTCCAAAGTGACATTGTTGTTCAGAGGATGATTAATTTGGAAATGAAAGGGCTTGTTTTGTGGTTGACTAGGAATTTCAAATACTAGCAGATGACCATGTGTATAAGGGTTCCCTTGGCTTTAGTTTGGGTGATTTTAATTGTCAGTAACAACAAAAATCTGAAATTGGCTTAAACAATAAAGGAAGTATTATTTTATTTATTTATTTTTTTAAAGATTTTATTTATTTATCTGAGAGAGACAGAATGAGAGACAGAGAGCATGAGAGGGAGGAGGGTCAGAGGGAGAAGCAGGCTCCCCGCCGAGCAGGGAGCCCGATGCGGGACTCGATCCCGGGACTCCAGGATCATGACCTGAGCCGAAGGCAGTCGCCCAACCAACTGAGCCACCCAGGCGCCCTAAAGGAAGTATTATTGATTGAGCTGTACCCTGCCCTACCCCTGCAAAACTCACCATGTGAAGAAGAAGAGATCAGGATGATGTATCTACAAGTCCAGGACCACTGAGGATTGTCAGAACCACCAGAAGCTAGGTTAAAAGGCATGGAACAGACTCTTCCTCACAGCCTCAGAAGGGACCCGGCCTGCTGACACCTTAAATCAGAATTCTAGCCTCCAGAACTGCGTGGCTATCAATTTCTGTCATTTAAAGCCCCCCCTCTCCTTTTTGTTACAGTAGAGGCAATGAATTAATACTGGAAGTTTACTGGTTCACATAACAACAACACAGAAAGAAAGCCCAGAGGCAGAGTAGATTTCAGCTACCATTTTATCAGATCTCTGCCTTAATTCTCAGATGTTCTCTCTTTTATGGGTCACATTTGTGCCCCGACGGGTAAAGTGGTTTCAGGAGTTCTAGGAATCACATCAACCTCCATGCTATTGAGAGAAAGGGAGAACATCTTTCTCCTAGAGTTCGAAACAAAAGACTTGAACTTAGTTTGGACAGACTTAGGTCACTCCCACTTCTAATAACTGCAGTGGCTAAATAATTAGAAGTTTTGAGTGAACTAAATAAATCAGGGTGTGCGCTTAGGTTTAGAGGTAAAATCAACTTCTCTCAAAGTGCATGTGCTATGTAGGGGAGGGGCGCATACCTGAAGGAAAATAAGATACCAGGGAAAATTGGGAAGGAGGGAATGGAAGCTAAATAAGCAGCAAATGTATATAGCTTTTGACCAGAGAAAGATATTTTAACATTGCTTTTGCCTTACAGGTATTTTAACTTTTCATAGTCTAACTTATTGACTTCCTCCTTTATAATTTCTGATTTAATGCTTTCTTCAAAAAGAAATGCACATTTCTTGAAATTGTCAATTTTATGACACTTTCTATTTATAATTTGGTTTTGATGCAATTGAGAATAACTGGATTGTTATGGTTTATTGCATAATATTTATTAATGGCTTATGACTAATAAAGAGGAAAGAACACTGATACATAAAAATACATATATACACAAGGAGAAGTGGATGAGAGTCTAGGTGATTTTTTTTAACTTCTTAAAATACGTATTTGATTTTTAAGATGACTATTATTCAGCTTTTTATAATAATGAAAGGTAAATTTAATTGAAAGCATTTCAAATTCAGGTGTATATTGTTAATCACATTGCTAATTCTTTACAAACAATGACATTTAAAATTCTTTTAAATGACAACCTGGGGGCTGCCTGGGTGGCTCAGTTGGTTTAGCATCTGCCTTGATGATCCCAGGGTCCTGGGATCAAGCCCCATGTCTGGCTCCCTGCTCAGCAAGGAGTCTGCTTCTCCCTCTCCCTCTACTGCTCCCCCTGCTTGTGTTCTCTCTGTCAATTAATTAATTAATTAAAATAATAAAACAATAAACAAATAAATGACAACCTGAATTCATAAGATAACACCCAATATTTTCCAAGAGGCACCCTATATTTTCTTATGTTGCTGGAAAAGTCATCTGTATTATTCTTATTGGATTAAAAAGTAAAAGTGATTATTTTAAGATCTCAGTGACTAAATTTACTTCTGGAAATGAAAAAATTTCAAAGGTCAAGCTTAGAGACTGCCATTCTGCATGATTTTTATTCCATTGACCCAGGCTGATTTTGATGACTTCAAAATAGCTTCTGATTAGAAAGGATGCCACCTAGTCTAAAGCACTCTCAGTACCCACTTTAACAAAATGTACATTTTGCAAGGAATATTCCATGAAAGAAGCATTTGGTAAGCAAGTTTAGAAAATAATGTCAGGGCACAATCTATAGTGAAATATAATGAGAAAATATCATATTACTGTGATGTGATCAAAAATTGAAATGAAAACTGCAACAGTATTTATCTAGAATGATTACATTTTAAAGAACATCTGAACTTGAATGCAGTTTGGAGATTGATAGACTATTCAATTAACCAATATCCAATTTACTAGAGTAGAAAGTCAGGCAATCAGATGAGACTGGGTCAGAAGTATGCAATCGTTTCCTATTTATGGGTTTTAAATGTATTTCAGAGATTAAACCAGAGTCTTTCCATTGCTTGCAATAAACAACATTTTTCATTCTTTTATTTATTATTTGCTTTTAAAAGATGTAGTCTGTATTTCCTTGACTCTTTACATTCCCAGTTTCAAGCAACGGATTTTTTTTTGCAGGATTTTGAATTTATTTATTTCTGATACTCTGATTTAATTTGAACAGTTAGTAATATCTCAAAATACCCGGAATCTGAAGAATGCCCATGTAAGGGCTGCTACAACATTTGTATGTCACACTTGATTGTGCACTGCTTCAGAGTAGACACTTTGTAAAAAACAAACAAACAAAACAAAACAAAAAAACACAATGCCTGCCATTCATTCTACAATGACTAAGCTGTGTGTAATGAGTTAATATTTTTGGCAATAATTTTTAGTTTTTCTTGTTGTGGACTTTGCGTGGTTAAGGTATCTTTTCTTTAGTAGTATCTATGTTAAAAAATACTGAGTTTTTATTAAGTGCCATTTATTGTGCTAAATATTATGCTAAATACCAAGAATGCAAAATGAGTGAGTCCTCCTTCTTGTCTTGCAAATCGAGAGTGATGGGAAAGACAGATGGAAAAGAAAAAATTTCAGAAAAATGACTTTATATTGCAATGATAAAGATGAGTCTGGGGCACCACACAGAGGAGACCCCATCTATTCTCGAAGGAGATGACTTGTGAAAGGTGTCATGGGGGCAAGTCAGAGTTCACAAAATCTAAAAAGGGGAAGGGTTGTGGGCATGTGGAGAAGAAAGAACCAAAATGAGGAAAGTCACATAGAATTAACTCTAAAATTAATTTTCCCAAGCTCACTTTATTGAGGGCTTTCCTTGAGGCAGGTGCTCAGTTCTTTATACACATTATTTTGAAACAATCCTGAGAAACAGGTACTATTTTTCACTCTGTGTTATGTGTGAGGAATAAAAACAGCTCAGTATTTAGTAGAATGTTAAGTATAAGGCATACAGTGATAACATGAAACTAGAGCGATACAGGGAACAGTCTAAAAAGGAACTAATCTTTTGAGTTAAGGAATTTAATTTTTAGTTGCTGGATGATACCATGTTTATGCCAGGTTGTCACAGAGAATTGGCATATTTACTGAACATTTGAGATAGGTTACTCTGGCCACTCTGTGGAGGGTGGACTCAACAGGCACACAGTGACGGGAGAGACCACGCTTGGAAGCTAAGCTGCAAGGCAAGGGATGTTAGGATTAGGAACCTGGACAAGTGGGAGCCGGGCAGAGAGGAGCCATCATTAATTCCACTGGCGGTTTGAGAATAACCTGCTTCTATTACAGCTCCGACATTTTTACTTAGCTGAAGTATTCACCATAAGGAATTCTCTTAAAAAATACAAAAAGCCCACAACTGGCCATTTAGTGTGGAGGCAAGGAGATAACCATTTTTAAAAGTGACATTTCCTTCTTCAACTGCCTGAGAAATCAAATAACAGAATGCAAACAGTGTATGGGGCATCTTGCTCTAGTGATGCGGAGAAAATGTTAGAGATTTTTGCTTTATGATGTCAGTGGCCACCATGCCTGGCTATTTAAAACATTCCCTCCACCATTAGATCTAGGTGTCTCAGTTCATGAAAATACTGACAACAGGGAACATAACATCTCAGCCACAAAAGAAATCATTTTATTTGTGCTATTTCAATGCATAGGTTCCTTTCATAGAAGCTGTTGTGAATCTGTCATCAATGCAAATCTGAAGGCATGTATGGTAGCAAAATGGACAGAAGGACAAACGCTTGGGTTGCAGACAGAGCTGGAAGACTTGGGCATGGACAAGAGACCAAGCAAACAAAATAGCCAAAAGTACAAAGGGGTAGCAAAAGCACCTGATGTGGAATCGGTAAAAATGTGGGTATGTAACTACCAACTCTGGCAAGTCTCAGTCTTGTCAGGTGCTGGCCACAATCCAGTTTGCTGGTCACAAGCCAGTTTCTTCACTGGTATATGAGGTTTGGCTTGATGATTTCTAAAGTTTCTCTATGGTTCTGGCTATAATAGGGGGGCTCCAGATTTTGATGGATATCTAGGCAGGTGTGTTGAAAGACAGATATCAGGAGACAGCAAAGTAAAGATTCTTTAAAATCCAAGAGGGAGCACTACCTGCCCTCCTCCCAGGCATCCCTGAAATAATCCTTTCATTCTAGCAATAATAGAATATTCTAAGTGATATTGCCTCAATCACCTTGTAAGAACCAAAACTATTCCTTAATAGAGAACACATTTTAAAAAATCATTGGAAAATTTGAGTACTGGTGTTAAGGAATTTAAAATTAATTTAATGAAAAGCATCAATAAACTTTGTAAACAAAATATCTCAACTTCAAACTACTTTTCTTAGGCATTTACACACTGCCTTTAAGCTTAATGAAATCAATTTCCATAAATAATTTAAACTAAAATTCAAACTGAATCTTAAGATTCTTTTAAACATTAACTGCTTTAAATAAGAGATAGCAAATATATATTGATTACAAAGCATACTACTAGATGGATACTTAAAGCTATTTTAAATCCTCAACACCATGCCCTCATCATTTCTATTCTTGTTTTATACCTCCCAATGCTTATAGTAGTTCTTATTTTGATATCTTACTGGGATTAAACTATTATAGACTCAGTAGATGTACAATAAATTCCCAATACAAAAATGATTAACTCTGCCTTGTCAACCAAATGATGCTTGTGTTGGGTCATTAGACCTGGTCGATCCTCCAAAGGAAAATTCACTGGTTACTAATCATTAGTTCAAGTATTGTTTTCAAGTATAAACTTCCTTTTTTACATCAATAATTTATTGGGTCCATTCTTTCCATGTAAGTCTTTTTTTAACCTAGTTTTTCTCTACAAATTATGCCCACTCTAAGTTTTTAGTATTACATAATCCAATGGTTTTGTTTTAAGATTTTATTTATTTATTTGACAGAGAGAGAGAGAGAGAGAGAGAGAGAGAGAGAGAGATCGCAAGCATAGGGAGTGGCAAAGGGAGAAGCAGCCTCCCTGCTAAGCAGGGAGCCTGACACTGGGCTCTATCCCAGGACCCCGGGATCATGACCTGAGCCGAAAGCAGACTCTTAACCGACTGAGCCACACAGGCACCCCTACATAATCCAGTGTTTTGCCTGCTTTTAGATATTATTAAAAACATATGGATGTCTAAATACCACTTTCATAGCAGCATAATCCACAATAGCTGAAATGCGGAAACAACCCAAGTATCCATTGATGGGTGAATGGATAAGCCAAACTGTGGTATAATACAATGGATTATTATTCAGCCTTAAAAGATAAGGAAATTCAGACATATGCTACAACACAGATGAAACTTGAGAACATTATACTAAATGAAATAAGCCAATCTCAAAAAAGACATATAAAGTATGATTCTGTTTATACGAGATACTTAGAGTGGTCAAAATCGTAGAGACAAAAAGTAGAATGGTGGATGCCAGAGGCTGGGGGAGGGTAGGGGAATGGGGAGTTAATGTTTAATGTGTATAGTTTTAGTTGTACAAAATAAAAAGAATCTTGGAGATGGACTGTGGTGTTAGTAGTACATCATCATGTATCTATTTTAATGCCACTACACTGAACACTTAAATGGTTACAACAATAAATTTTATGTTATGTGTATTTTACTACAATAAAAGATATTGGGAAGGAAACAAAAACAAACAAGCAAACATAAGATGTCTTATCTGTATGTAATTCTACCCAGTAAGTCCTTCAAAAGATTTCTTTCATACTAGATGAAGGATCAAGTCTATATAGTCAGGTCTCTATAGAACATCTAGCTACTACACCAAACTGAAATACACTGTAGAAACCTCTTTCTGCCTGTATATTTCATGTGGATTTGGGACTAATTTTTCCTTCCTATTTTTGGTGTAGCCACTAACTTCTTCAGGATTATTTGAATAATTAACAGCCTCACCCCCATATTTATCATTACCTATTACTCTGAGAGAAGCAAGCACATCTTTGCAGTTTATAAGCAAACATATACTTAATAGAAGAAACAGTTTATGCATATAATTAATACTTCCTATTTTTGTATTGCAATCAATATAATATACTTTATGCTAATTCATTACATTTAAATTTCACTATGAAATCATAGCCTTTCAAGAACAGAATTTGTTTCCATTAATTATGAGGGCTTTTTGTGTCATTATTAATTTAAAATTGTCACAGTTAGCCATTATGAGACCCTTTAATATGGTTCCTTTGTTCTTTTAATACAGGGCTCCCAGCAGGCATCCCTGAAAGAATCCTTCCTTCTAGCAATAATAATATATTCTAAGTCCAAATAGATTTTTTCTTCCCCTAAAACATGTAATCAGTCATGTTCAAGGAGCATAGTTATTTTTTAGCAAAGAACACAATGGAAAACAAAATCATAAGAAAAGGTAAGTACTGGTTAAGGAAATTTGTTGGGTTTGTTATTGGACTTCTCTCACTGAACACATGGAAAAGATATTTGTTTTTGTTAATTTATTTTCATTGGTATTTCCAATTTAACATATCACAATGTTAACTTGTTGTCAGATGGGAGTTTTATTAATTACTAATAATTTCCATAAGACTGAAAAACAAGAGTGGGTGTTGCAGACAGAATTAGTAAATTGATTCTGGGGACAGAGGTTCTTTACCTAGCTTTGTATTGCTTATTGGGTAAATATACTCCAAAGCCAAGAGCCATTAGTCATAACCAGAAGAAAGATAAACATTTGCTTACTGAATCATGCCTCTGTGAAGGGGACAAAAGGAGGCATTAGGGTAATATAACCGGATTAGAATGACATGAACCCAATAGTAAGTGGTAGCACTGAATAAGGGATGGGACTCAGGCTCCAAAGCTGACAGATGATAGATGATGGATAAAAAGATGATAGATAGATGATAGATAGATAGATAGATAGATAGATAGATAGATAGATGATAGATATCACACATTATTTGCTCTCTAATTAGCATAATCAGGTGTGATAACATTCAGATCAGTAGACTGAGTAAAACAAACTGCCTTTCCCAATATAGGTGGGCCTCATCCAAACACTGGAAGCTTGCCTGGAATAAAAAGGCTGAGTAAGAATGAATTTGCTCTCTCTGCCTGACTGTCTTTGAGATGAACATTGGTCTTCTGTCCTCAAACTCAGACTTGGATCAGAACTTACACCATCCATTCTTCTGGGTCTCCAGCTAGCCAACCACAGATCTTAAGACTTCTCAGCCTCCATAATCACATGATTCAATCCCTCATAATAAATTTAAATGTGTATAATAGAATAATATATAAAATAATTAACATAATAAAATAATATGCATAATAATATGAATAGCAATATGTATCTCAGTGGTACTGTTTTTCTGGATAACCCTGACTAATACAGATTGCAATACTTGTTATGTAAAACAGAAAAATCAAGAAATAAAAATTAAGTCATTTGGTAATCTGAAATAAATACCCGAAGAAAAAGCTAACATAGTTCCAAATGATTGTGCCAGAGGAAGGAGAATTAAGATAGGAAATGAATGAATCAGGGGACTATGTTTTTCAATATAAATCTTGATAAATTATTTGGTATTTTAAACTATTTACAGGTATTTCTATGAAAGTAAAACAAATAAAAATACTAGTGACCCAGGATAAAGGGTACTGGAGAAACTGAGGTAAAGCAGACTTTAAGACTATGACTCTAGGAAAAGTAGCGAAAGCTTTGGATATTTCTTAGAAACTACAGTAAAAGATGTGTCCTCTTTGAAACCAGAGAAAAAAAACATATGGGGGAAAAAAGGGTTAAAATGAGAAGCACTGACAACAAGCTGTGATGAGAAGAATAATAGCTTACCTTCACTGAGTGCGTAAGCTGTAAGAGGCACCTTCAAACTGCCTTGCATTAATTAATCAATATAATACAATTTTAAGTGGTAGGTGCTATTACCCTAACTGTACAGATGGGGTAAGAAGCACACAGAAACCAAGAAGCTTCCCAAAGGTCACCCAGCAAAAAATGATTTAGGGGAGTTTGTATTTGAACCGAAAGACATTTTGTTCCATTTTGAGTCCCCATGCTCCACTGCCTCTTAGGGAACTGATACATATAATAGAAGAAATAAATGAAGGAATTTGGGGTAGGATGAAGAGTGTAAGTAACGATGTGGAAGGAGGAAAGTATAGCTGACAAAGTAGACGCAGAATGGTCTTGAGAGAATACGATTCTGTACCTAGCAATGATGCTGCCTGACTGTGTGCCTTGCAGAGGCCATCTCTGACCCTTAGTCTCTCCACCCTAAAATTGAAGAATTTTTCTAGACTAGCTCTGATGACTTCTATTTTTAAAGTTCTTATTTAAATTCCAGTTAGTTAACATATAATATAATATTAGTTTTAGGTGTACAATATAGTGATTCAACAATTCCATACGTCACCCACTGCTCATCAGGACAAGTGTCCTCCTTAATCCGCATCACTTATTTCCCCGGTCCCCCACCCACCTCCCCTCTGGTAACCATCAGTTTGTTTCCTATAGTTAAGAGTCTTCTAATTAAAAACAAAACAAAACAAAACACAAAAACATAGAGGCAAAATTTTACTGAAAAGATTACTTCAGCTGTGGAAGTATCATCTCAACTTCCTTATCCTTATATTTTCAGAGAGCAGGGAAGCTTCAAAATTATAGATTGATCTGGCAACCCCTATGGAATATTGCTTATTCTCATCTTAAGTGGGAAAGCTAAAACTACCTTCTCCATTCATTTTTCTCATAGGCGTTGTTCCACTCATCCCTTTATCCTATGTTTATTTTATTTTTTTATTTTTTTTATTTTTATTTTATTTTTTTAAGATTTTATTTATTTATTTGACAGAGAAAGACACAGCGAGAGAGGGAACACAAGCAGGGGGAGGGTCAGAGGCAGAAGCAGGCTCCCTGCCGAGCAGGGAGCCCGATGCGGGACTCGATCCCGGGACTCCAGGATCATGACCTGAGCCGAAGGCAGTCGCTTAACCAACTGAGCCACCCAGGCGCCCCTATTTTATTTTTTTAAAGATTTATTTATTTTAGAGAAAGAGAGAGCACACACAAGCCGGAGGGGCAAAGGGAGAGGGAGAGAGAATCTCAAGCAGACTCCACGCTGAGTGCAGAGCCCCACGCTGGGCTCGATCTCACAACCCTGAGATTACGACCTGAGCTGAAACCAAGAGTCAGATGCTTAACCAACTGGGCCCCCAGGCACCCCTATTTTTCTTATTAATGACATTTCTTATGACTCAGTATCATAAACTGGGTACAAAAAAATGTAATATCTCTCATGACCATAGCATTAAATTAGTGGTTCTCAGCCCTGCATGCTTATTAGGACTGCAGAGTTACAGGGCGCCTGGCTTGTGGAGCTGGTGGTGTCTGACTCCTGATTTCTGCTCGGGTAATGGTCTCAGGGTTTTGAGATCAAGCCCTGCTTTGGGCTCCCAGCAGCCCCCTGCACTCAATCTCTCTTTCTCTCTCAAATAAATAAATTTTTAAAAGAACTGCATAGCTGAAGACAGAACAAAAACAACAATAACAATAAAACACGTGCCTGATCCTCATGACCCAAGTCTGAATTAATTGGCAATTAACATGGTTTTAAAGGTTGGAGACCCTAATATGAAGCCAGTTTTTGGAAACCCTGTAATAGATAAATAAATTTAGCATACGCAGACAAACCATGACCTAAAGACTTACAAGTGAACCTTGGCAAATAGATCATTATCTATCATTCCATGTGCTTTCTGTATGAAAATCACCGGTTAAACGCTTTTGTAAAAAAAAACTATTCTGATTAATTTAAATTAGAAAGGGACAAGATTACTCAAAGGATGTAGTGTGGCTCAAATAACTTATAACTAGGCAATGCAAAGGACAGGACCCAAAACATCTTCTGGGACCAAAGTAGCAGAACTGATGGGGCTTTTCAGGCCCCTATCATTGGGATAAACTAGCTTCAATCATTTTGTTATTCTTATACCTTCTCAAGATTTAAATACCTGACAGGAAGAGCCTGGTTGCCCAAGTAGGTCATATTCCCCATTAATAAAAGAGGGTAGAGTCAAGACAGCACAGTGGAAAGCACGATGAGCAAAGGGTAATTCCCCAAAGGGAAATCAAGATTTCATTACCAATGACAAGGAGATAGATGATGAACAGTCAAAACCAGTAGATAGCCAATCAAAATTCCATTTCCTTACATACATCCCCCTACTACCACGAGCAATACTACTTTTAAAAATAGCCAATATATAGAAGTTCAAACTTACATATCATCAGACAATAATTATATACATTAACAAAAGCTTTCTTGCACCATTCCTTTAATGAAAAATCTCAGTTGCATTAAAATATGATTCTATTAATAAATATGACTCACAACATGTTTTAATTTTCTATCAGTTTTGTAGAAAAGAATATATAACTCTAGTGGGACCTTCAGCATCTTTTTAAATCTTCAATAGTATTGTGTTAATTTGTTGAATACAATTCAGTGGAAACTTAAGTTGCCAATGAGACTCTGGTTATCTAGAGAGTTGATAGGGCATAAAAGAAACTTATGCTAGCATCAGAGAGGTCTAGAGTGCTCTTCTCCCCAGAGCTTACTCCTGGTAATAGAGGTTCCTTTGGAAATGCATTATTTCAAAATTGTGTACCTTGTCTCCACTATGTTCCTTCAAAACACTTTCCTGGCACTGCTGTGTACACCTTTTATGTTTTTAATTTTCCATTTATAACACACCTAGAGGACATTTTGAAATACACTGGATGCAAGAGTCTGTATGACCATATCCTTTCCATAGAAACTTCCACAGTTTTGTATCTATAAATGCTATGGTTTCTTGTTAGATTATTGTAGAATTTAAGTATGCTTATATGCAGTATTTCATATAAGATATATTGGAAGGTTTAGGGTGATATTTATTAAAAGAGAAATAGATTATAGTCATCTTCCAGAAAGACAAAAAGCTTGAATTAATCTTCCAAGAAAACATAGATCTCAGATCAAATGAGAAGTATTTTAGTAAATCAGGCTAAAATGGCTTTTTCTAATAGCACTATGTCCATGTGGTAGATAAATGTATCATTTGCTCAAAAGAAGAGTTACTAAAAATGGCTTTTCCCAACAGATTTACTTCTTTGATCGGGTTAGATCAGATGAAGAAAAGGAGCGTGAAGATGTAGAGCCGTCCTCAAGAGAATTCCCCAAGGGTTTTCTCAAACACCTAATCTGACCATCGTCATAAATCTTCAAAGTAAGCAGAGGTATAATAATATTTGATAAATGAGAAATGACGGCTAGAGAGGACCTCCACTTTCATACTAGTTTGGAATTATCTACCTACTGATCAGAAGGTGATCAGAGGTGCTTGATAAAATATAAAAGCCTATCCTGAGACCTTATGAGACTATGAAGCATTCTTAGAATAAAACCCAAGAGAAGATGTAAATTCAGAGAAAAAAAACTGAGAAGCTGTTTCTTTGGGGGATTTTTTTAATTGAGTAAAGGAAGTTGATTGCCTGAGAAGTGCACTGGAGGTATTGACAGCCTTGTAGGGCTTGGATGACAAATGTACATTGGATTCTTGAAAGGTACATCCCAGAATTAAGGATTAATTAGAAGTAGCTCAGTCCTCAGTGACTGCAAAGCAATTTTAGATCATTTGGAAACCTTGAATTGGATTAATTGATTTAGATTACTAGTATCTCCAGGTACTTTGCAAGACAAAAAGTAAACTTGCTTTTCTACAAAGAACTGCTACAAATAATTTTTCAACTATGTCCTTAATACACAATGCAAAAATAACAGGACACACAGAGAAGAAATAAAACATGAAAGAAAACCGGCAGAGACAAATTTAAAATGAACGAATCAAAAGGGATTCTAGAAAAAAAAAAAAGGTACCATGAAAACATGATCAACAAACATTGATAACATTTACATATATGGAACACTACACCCAAAAATTGGGGAATGCTTTTTTTCATACCAAGCATACATAGATCATTTGAAAAAAAATGACTATATATTGATTTTGAGAGTCTCCAACACCACTAAGAGGTTTAATAATTCACTCTGAGGACTCACAGGGCTCAGCATATAGTAGTTCTCACGACTATGATTTATTAGAGCAAAAGAATACTGTTACGGGCTAACCTGTGCCCCCCCCCCCCAAATTCATAGATTGAAGACTTAAACCCCTATATGCCTATAGTATATGACTGTACCTGGAGAAAGGGCCTTTATAGAGGTGATTAAGTTGTAATGAGGCCCTTAGAGTGAGTCCTAATCACTAGTGTCTTTATAAGAAGAGGAAGTCTGGACACACAGAAAGACACAGAGAGGACGTGCATAGAGGAACAACCGTGTGAACAGGCAGCCAGTGGGAGACCTTCTGCAATCCAAGAAGAGAGGCCTCAGGAGAAGCCAAGTCTGTCAACATATTGATCTTGGATTTTTTGAATCCAGAACTGTGAGAAAATGAATTTCTGCTGCTTAAGCCATCCTATATGTGGTATTCTGTTATGGCAGCTCTAGAAAACAAATACAGATACAAGAAAGTTAGCAAAGGGAAAAGGCATATACAATTAAGTACCAAGGAAATCAGGTACAAGCAAAGCTTCCAAGGGTCCTCTCCAAGTGGGGTCACACAGGACACATAATTTCTCCAGCACCTAATTAAGACATGTGTGAAATGTCACTAGTCTCATTAGACACACTCAGTGGCCAAGGGCTTTACTGGGAGCTGGTCATCTAAGCACCCTCTGGCTATCACATATCAAAGTTCCAGACTCCCAGAAGGAAAGCAGGTGTTCACCACAAACCATATTGTCTGTACAAACAATGCAGTCCCAAGGAACCACTCTTATCAGTCAGGAATCCCCCTGAAATCTAAGTTAACAGACCGCAGCCCAGGGCCAATTTTGCAAGTAAGCTTTTCTGAGGATAGTTTCAGTTCTGCTATTTCAACTCTTCTGCACAATCCACCCCTCGCCCTCTGCCCAAGGCACATTTACAGCAAAATGATTATCAAGATGCTCACCAAATGGCAGTATTATCTCAGTCATAACTTTTAAGGGGTCATGGATTTATTCAGTTAAATCCCATTTACCATAAAAGTCTGTCTTAAAAAGCCAAGCAACTTTCTCCTAAAGTTGATGCATTACCTTTTTTACCTGGTCCATGGCACCAATTTAGCCCCAGAAGAACTCTGGCCAGTAAATCAGAGTTGACCTGAATGCCTTCCAGAGCTGAGGTAGTGTCAAGAATGTAAGAAGTACACATGTAAGAAGTACACATGTAAGAAGTACATGTAAGAAGTACAATGCCAGAGGGCAGATTCATCACGTTTATAATAAAGAGTTTTTACCATTTTTAGGACCCCCCAAGCAGGATGTATATTAATCAGGCAGTATAAGTTAATAGGGCCTCTGATGTGGCCTCCACCATATTACCCTAGCCTTTTATGTTCAGTCCACGTAATTCAATTCAGTCATTGGTTTCAAAAGGACAACCTGAAGCTGTCAGTTCCAAATAGTTTGCTTGTCTCTGACACCAGTTCATCCTCCTCACAAATGTGGATGGAAACTGGAGGTGTATTGTGTGGAAAGTGCTAGGGTCAATCCTAGACAGGTGATAGGCTTAGCAGTGAGATTGTATCAAAATGCTCAGAGCAGCCTGGAAAATCAACACTGGGGATTTTTCTCTCTTTTCTGGGAGGAAGGGAGGAAGAATAAGCTTCTAGGAACAGTTTTGAAAAACAAAGATTGTTAATCCTTCTCCATGCCCTGCACTTGCCCAGGTGCCAGGGTTTTGCCTTTTCTGAGTTGTTTTATCTAAGTGTGTCTCATTCAGCAATCGTGCCTTTACAGTCTTTACTTTATCCCCTACTCCCACCCATATCACTCATCTATAAGGGTTGTATTTAAGACCGTCCAAGTATTTTCGCAGAACAAAACAACATTTTATACAACTTAATCAGAAAGGCACATCATGCTTAGAAATTAAGTTGAAGTACTGGATTTTCAAACATTTTTGAAATGAGTTTACACAACCTCCCATCCCTTTTATTCTAATCATTTACTGAGTGAGCAACCTAAAAAGAATCTCCCCTTTCTGAAGGCGGCTGTATTTATTAATAAAATTGCCTTACTGCAGTGTGTGCACCAGGAGAAATGTGCAGGAACTGGACTCAAGCGATCAGTTCATTGCTGCAAACTACAACTAATCAGGAAAACCAAACACAACTGATCAACAGCAGTGAGACATCCCCTCGTGGGTCAAGAGTCTCACCTGTCAGGAGCGGGTGGAGAGTTCACAGTCTCCATCATGTGCCCTCCTCCCAACTTGCAGCTATTAGCAGAGATCACAATTTAGGAATACAATCATTTTCAAAATATAAAGTTGATTAGGAACTCAATTTCAGATAGTTCTATCAAAGAATGGTCCCTTTTCTGTGGGCATTTGTATGTGACACAGATGGTCCAGTCAGCATCAAGGATATCTTCATAGTTTATGGCCCCTACACAGGAGGGTCCTAAATCTGCAGCCATCTTGGAACCTGAGCTTTGCTCATTAAGTCCACGGCTGCCTTCAGTTCTGCAAAATCCATGCTGAGACCAAAACAGCCCATAACAGAAAATATTAGGTTTCAGCTTGGAGTCAGGTCCAAGCAATTATTATTTGCATTCAGATTTTTAAAAAAGCCAGTGGCTTTTCTTCAGCAAAGGTAAGATTCTACAGGGTCAGACAACTGTGTTCCAAGTCCAGGTGACAGGCAAGGATTTCCTGAGCCTTTTATGTTTCATAGGTGTTAGAGTCCAAATTGATCCACTCAAAAATATGCACATTAAGTTAGAAACTTATCTGCCTCTAAGGGTCAGATATCTGATTTCATAAGAGCTCATTAGCAACTAGGAACTGTTTTTACAACATCAAAAATGTATCTCCATTTGGAGATTGATTCTCTGTTCATGTGTCTCCCTTTATTCAGAAGCTCTAATAATAAGCAAAAATCAGAGCCAAAAACATCAGTTATAAAGAGATGTTTCGTTTTAAATGCTTAAAGAATTTAAATTGCAACCAACCCACCAGTGACAAAAAGCAAGGAATGTGTGTCCCACTAGCACTTCACTTTGTAGCTTCCCCCAATTATGATGAGCTCTCTAGAATTCATGGAATTATAAGCATTTACAATTTTTATTATATATGCAGATGCAATAACTGCGAAATACAAAGCCAGTTAAAATCTCCTTTTTATGCTGTTGCAAATTTATTATAACTTCTATCAGTAAATTCCACATTCACAGGTTTAAGATTACAATTGCCAGGGGAATGCAAGACAGAGGCAGGGGTCCTGCTGCAGTGCAAGCAGTTAGGCTGAAGAAATGACAAGAATGTTCCTTTTATCCCCACTTTGGCTCACCTAAAACTTTGCTCCAGCTCTGGGAACTGATTTAACCTTTTTTATCCCACCTGGAGGAGAGAAACAAACTTTGCATGTCTAGCTCATCCAGTGCTCACATTTAGGGATGTTTCTCCTTCTAAAGGAAGAAAAGACAAACAATCAAACACATCACCCAGGTTGCATTTTTTTTCCTCCTCACTCTAGATAGAATGTCATACACTGCTAGAGAATACAGCAAGCCAACTCTCTTGAAGGGGGTATATCATTTTCAAATCCACACACAACTTTTACCTCTCACAATAGACAACAGTTCAGCGGCTGTTTCATACCATGGATGACTTATAGATACCCAGGAAGTGAGGGCTCATCATTCTCTGCCTCTCAAGTATTCCTTTTTCAAACAATGTTTTCACCACATTTCACTGTGTCAGGGTTAGGCTAGCATATCCCACTTCTGACACCAACTATTTCAGGGGAAGACTCACAAGAATCAGCATAATCTTATTCAGGGCTATGATATATTACAACAAAAGGGTACCAAGAAAAATCAACAAGGGGAAAACTTGATGAGGTGAAGTCTGGAGGAAATGAGGTTCAAGCTCTTTTGAGTCCTCTTCCAGTAGAGTCACACAGGACACACTTAATTCCTCCAACAGTGAGTTGTGACAGGCATTTGAAATGTTGAAATGAGGGAAACTCATTAGATACTGAGTGCCCAGAGTTTTACTGAAGGTTGCTTAGGCAAACATCTTTTGTCTCTCACATACCAAAAATTCAGATACCCAGAAGGAAAGCAGGTGTTCAGCATAAACAACATTATCTGTAAAAACATTTTAGTCACAGTGAGTAGCTCTTCTCAGTTTTGAAAATGATGGGAATCCTCCCAATATCTAAATTCCCATATATCAGCCCAGGGCCACCCTTCAGAAAGGCCTTTCTATACTAATTTCAGACTGACATAGACCCATTTAGTAAGCCTCAATAAATGTCAAAGGTTAAATACAGCAATGTTCTCTTATCACAATTCAATTAAACTAGAAATAATAACAAAATATTACAAGTTAATCTCTATATTTGAACAATATGATATATAAGTATATATATGTGGGGGGGGCAAGTAAAAAAAATCACAATGAAAATAAAATATTTTGAACTAAATTCATTAGGAATCAAGAATAGAAGTTTGAAATCATCATATTATGTCACTACAGCCTCATCAGGATGGCTAAAATACAAAAGACTAAAACTACCAAGATTCGGTGAGAATGTGGAGCAAATAGATCCCTTAATCACTTTCTTGTCAGTGTAAGTTGGTACAACAAAACTGTCAATAACTTATGCAATGACTGGGATTCATGAAATTGTAGATAAATGGAGAGTTGTGATGGGGAAGTTGGGTGTTGTCAATGTTCTCTTTATGAGCAATATGTAGATTAAATAGGTAACTGCTTTTGGTTTTTTTTTTTTTTTGAGCAGTATATTTTAGTTTTGTACATCTTTATGAAAATATGTACTATTTCAATTAGACAACAGTTTAAGAGAAAAACAGAAATGTTGCTCAGAGAATGAAAATAAATTATTTCAGAACATCATATATTTATGTCTTAGAAGCCAACCTTATTGAGTGTCTCAAACAGGATTTTTGTTATACATTGTACAACAAAGTTTATGGTATATCAATTCTTCCAAGTGTAACCACATGTCTCTGTGATGTCACTGAAGCTAATAGTACTGGATTCATATAAAATTAATATTCAGAAACTGTCCATAATCCAAGTTTGCCACACCTTTTAAGCCATTAAATTATTCCTAATCCTGGCACCCATAAGCTAACTACATTTTCAATTTTCAAGATATCCAAGTTAGGTCTCATATATTCCTTAATTTATTCATAAAATAAATATCTTTGAGCACATGGACATTTTGAGGATTTCCATATTATGTTGGAAGGGATCTGGAACCCCTTGAAGAACATAATAATGCCATTAAAATTTTTAAAATATAAACATGCACACATATGTACATGCATACATATTTGTACATATATATGTATCTATATCTATCTAACATACAGGCATATACTTAGGTAAATATATATTTACATATCTATTTTGTAAGACAAACTGAAAATAAAAATGAAGGCAACATCTCTCTAGATAGGAAATAAAATGTAAATAAATGCACAGAAGTGAGTGGGGGTTAAAGTGACTTTAAAAATAAAACAAAATTGGGATCCTGGATTAGAAACTGGCAGAGAAGTCTTGGTATTCATTTCCTATGTAATTTTAGAGGAGACAGTCATGTGTGCTGGGATCCTGGGCACAGACTGGATTTCTCAGCCCATGTATGATGACTAAAAACAATGACATACTGCCATTAGGGCTTTAATCATAATGAAGCTGAAGCTTACAATGATAGAAGGAACAGACAGAACCATGGATCTTGATCTAGACATGTCATTTATTAACTTGGGAACTCATTTATTTTCCTTTAAGGAAACAGTCCTTGACTGACAATATTAAACCTTACTGTGAAGAGGATCCTCACTACAGTATTTGAAGGCATCTGTAAAACCAGTAGGTATAGAGGGATACATTTGGAAAAATAAGAAGGAATTACCTGTAGAAAGGGAAAGTAGACATTGTAGATAGTGGCAAAAATAATGAATAGGACAGAACAAAAAAACAGAATTTTAAGAGGCCAACATTCCATTTGGCTAAGACAGAGTGAGCACAAGGTAAAAAGTGGCTGACAATGAAGGTAGAGGTGTAGGCAGTGCTGCTAAGTCCTGTATACTTTGACTGTCATTTCAAAGCATTTGAATTTTATATAAACCACAATGGGAAATCATTGGAAGACTGTAGGTAGTCGAGCATCTTAATATGATTTGTTTTAAACTTATTATTCTGACTTCTCTGAGGACAAAAGATCTGATGGGAGAAGCATGAAAGAGAAATACCAATAATGAGGCTATTTCAGCAGTTAAGGCACAAAATAATGATAACCTGAAATTGACCAATCCCCTAAAAATGGAAAGTAGGCAGATTTAAGGCATATTTTGAGGGAAAAAAAAATGGCATCAAATGTTGATTAATATTATATATAAAGAGAGGAAAAATGAAACCAAGCATGACCCCACAAGTTTGTTTTGGGAAACTGGAAGGAGAGCTTTAAGTTGGAAATCATTAGCATCTACATGTTATATATTGCCAGTGGGATAGATGAGATTACCTATAAAAAATATGTAGCAATGAATGGATAAATATAGTTAACATTTATTGTCTATTAGCTGGATTCCAGGAAGAGTGCTAAGCACTTTACGTGACTTATCTTGTTTAATCTTTGCAACAACTCTGGGAAATAGGTAATGTTATTATACACCATTTAAAGAAACAAAAAAACACGATTTTGAAGGGTTATGCAATTGTCCCATAGCTACACAATTAGTAAATGATGGAGGCTATTTTTAAATTCATACAGTCTGAATCTAGGACCTGTAAACTTAATAGCTATTATTACTGTCCTGGGAAAAAAGAAGCATGCTTTGAATCAAGCCTTAAAGAGGTCATTTTAAAAAGCAAGCAGTGGAGGAACAGCCTACACAAAAGACTGGAGAAAAAAAAAAAAGTGTCCTTGTATTAGGAACAGAAAGGGAATCAAGAAAGGGGTATGTTTCAAGATGATAGATGTGGTAGTTCTGGAATGTTGCTGAGACAAAGCCAAAAAATGGCAACCAAATTTTACATTACTAAAGTTATCACTAATTTTAGCAAGTACATTTATACTAGACTGTTGAGTACATGATTTAAGCTGGAGGTCTATGTGGCATCAAAGGAAAAAAATAGAATATGATATCCTGAGAATGACTGAGGAGAGGGAGGAGAAGAGAGAGGATGAGACAGGAAGAGAGAGAGAGAAATCAGTGATGTAGGAATGGGAGGAGAAGAAATAAAAAGAAAAGTCTGAACATGTAAAGAGAAAAAGGTGTTGTCCTTTCAGGGCAGAAGTGGTCCTGTGTAACCAATCTACCTCCAGGTGGTTGGTTGATGGTGCTGAAAAATAGTATCAGGGGCTTGGCATTGGTTTTGGCCTTTGGCAAGTTAAGCACTCAGCAATGAAAGTTACTAGATTATTTACTGAGTCACTTGGTCACCTGAAAATCCCCATGAAGACATAGATGTGGTTGAGATAAAGAAGCTGATGGGAAAGAGTAGGTGGAAGTCATGGGCATCTGCACCATTGGGTCATGTAACTTACTCATAACTTCATGATTTGTTTGAACCCTCTATTTTATATACTGCTTTCATTTGATGATGAAGTCCTGCTGTGATCAACCAAATTTATAACTTAGTCTTTTAGAGAACACCTAGATAGTGATGGTAATTTTATGGCCAGTGGTCAAGCATTCAGATTCTATTAGGGACCATAGAAAACCAGAAACCAAGGGAAATAGTTAAATGTCAAGGAAAGGAGAACTTTATTCCAAAACTGTAAAAGACTGTGCTATGATTCACCTGGGTCTATGAGTTTTACACAGCATTTTTTTAATCTGCCACACATATTTCAACCACCACTGGATCTATTTAGCCACATAAACTAACTATCAGAGCAGCCTACAAAGCATCCTGGGCCTGTTCCAGAACCTTTCTTTCCTTCCCCCCCCCCCGCCCTTTTTTTTCTTTTTAAGATTTTATTTATTTATTTGTCAGAGAGAAAGAGAGAGAGCCAGAGAGCGCACAAGCAGGGGGAGTGTCAAGCAGAGGGAGAAGCAGGCTCCCCGCTGAGCAAGGAAGCCAATGTGGGACTCAATCCCAGGACCATGGGATCATGACCTGAGCCAAAGGGAGATGCTTAACCAACTGAGCCACCCAGGTGTCCCCAGAACCTTTCCTTTTCTGAGCCTGTCATAGTCCCTTTGGGCTGCTATAACAAAAGTACCAGAGACTGATGGTTTATAAATAATGGAAATTTATTTCTTACAGTTTGGGAGGCCAGAAGTCAAGATCAAGAGGCCAGCATGCTCAGGTTCTGGCAAAGGCCCTATTTTGGGCTGGAGACTGCTGACCTCTTATTGTGGTAAAAGGGGCTAAGGAGCTCTGCGGGGTCTCTTTCATAAGAACACTAATCCCACTCATGAGGGCTCCACCCTCATGACCTAACCACCTCCCAAAAGGTCTCATCTTCTAATACCATCACATTGGACATTAGGATTTCAACATACAAATTTCAAGAAGACACAAATATTCAGAAACCCATTCAAAGCTGGAAGTCTTTGGGGTTATTTGGTGTATAATGTGTAGAAACACAACTTGGTAAGTAGTATACCCCTCTGAAGAGTTCCACCAGACACCATGTTTCTTAGCTGTGGGACTGTCATATGCAGTAACTTATCCTTCACCTTGGAAGGGATAACTCAACATGCCCCAGACCACAGGAGAGGCAGATCTCTAAATTCTTATAGGATTTATGTTCCACCCTCTTCCATGTATGTGCTGGACCAAAATGTCTAGCAGTGACCTTCTTCACTAGTTCCATTCAGCATCATGTCCCCAGTGTAATAGATCAGGGTGATATAGTGTATTATGAATTGGTGATCAAGGCAGGGGAGTTGATTTTGACATGAGGTAAGATGACTAGGATGCACTGTAGACCTGCTAGTTGAAAGCAAACTGCTTTTGATGGTCTTCATTAATCAGTAGAGAGAAAAAGGTATTTGCCAGACCCATAGCTACCTACTAGAGAGTAGGGAATGTGGAAAGTTGCTTCCAAAGGTAGTGCCATGAAACTCAAATTTTATTATACTAATGAATTCAGTAAGAATTCAAACAGAAGAGAATTAGCTTTTTTCATTGTCTATTACTTCAGCTAGGAAATCTTGAATAAATAGGGATGACTCACTGTTTGGGGAGGGCCTCTCAGCCACATCTGGTCCCTGGGCTAGGATGACTTGAAGGTTGGGTTTAGCTTTGACTGAGTACCTGCCTGCATGTGGTTTGGGTTTCCTCACAGCATAAGGGACTCAGAATAATCAGAATTTTAACATGGTGACTGAGCACTCTAAGAGCAACTTTTGTGTGTGTGTGAGGAAGGCAAAACTACATGAGCTCATTTGATTGAGCCTTAGATGTCACAGCCCCACTTCTGCTGAATTCTGTTTGTTAAAAACAAGCCATACATTGTATTAGTTATCTATCGATATTTAAGAAATTAACCCAAAATTTAGTAGCTTAAAAAAAGACTTATTATCTCAATTTCTGTGGATCGATAATCTGGCTGACTCTGCCTCAAGATTTTTCACACATCTGTAATCAAAGTATCAGCCAGAGCTGCTGTCTCATCCAAAGCCTTGACTAAGGGAGGATTTACTTCCAAGATCACTTATGTAATTGATAGCAGGATTCAGTTCCTCTTTGGCTGTTGGCCAGAAACCTCCCTCCATTGGTTGCTATATGGCCTCTCCATTGGGCAACACACACCACGACAGCTGGTGTCCATTAGAATAAGAAAGAGAGAAAGCAAGACAGAGAAAGGAGAGGAAAAGACATGTTTATGTGAGCCAATCTCAGAAGGGAGGTGCCAACATTTTTGCCATATTGTATTCATTAGAAGAAAGTCATTAAATCATCCCAAAATGAAAGGAAGGGGATTCTACAGGGTGTGACTGCCATAGCAGGAGTGGGGAGACTTACTGGGGGGACATTTTAGAGGATGCCTTCTACAGTCTACCCTCTGACCCTGAATAACTTATATACCTTCCACATTCAATATACATTTGTTTTCCCAAGTTCCCCCCAAATTATGTCATATTACATCCAGCTTAAAATCCAGAATCTCACTATATAACTTGTTTTGAGGTATGATGAAGCTCCTCAGATATAGTGCCATAAGTTCAGGACCTTACGTACAATTCTTCTCATTGTGTTGACTTATAAGACTAGAGACTAATTTTGTCACACAAGCACTCATATAGTAGTGGGACAGGCATAAGATAATCTCTATAGACATTCCTGTTAAAAAAAAATGTGGAGATAAGAAGCAAAAAGTAGTCACTGACAAATTCTGAAATTCAGCCAAGTCAAATGTTGGCAACCCTTTGATTAGGTCTCAAGGCCTGAGAATAATTTTCCATGGCTCTCTTCTTCTTTGTCAGAGCTTTCTGTCATGTCTTTTGATTCATACCTCATTTTTCATGACAGATAGCATATGTTTGTGGCTAAGTAGTATTCTCAACCTGCTTTTTGCCTGTAGGTTGTAAAGGTCCAAAAAAAATTGTCATTTTGTCCCATGCCACCATAATGCTAGTGTTTTGCTGATATACTTCACTCAAAAACTTCCTGTGGATACTACTAGAGTTTACTCCATGAGACAGAAGTTAAAGAACACAAGTTTCTTTGACATAAAACTTTCTCTACTTTTGGCTCCTGTAGAGACTACTGAGGGACAAGTCCATTAAACTTCTCTATTAGTCAGTTAGGAGTGCCGTTACAAAATACCACAGACTGGATCTTAAACAACAGAAATTTATTTTCCCATAGTTCTGGAGGCTGGAAGTCCAGGATCAAGGTGTTGGCAAGTTTGGTTTTTCCTTAAGCCTCTCTTCTTGGTTGCAGATGGCCATCTTGTCCTGTGTCTTCACGTGGTCTTTTCTCTGTGCACATGTGTCCCCATATGTCCTACTCTGTTCTTGAAAGGACACCAGTTGGATTGGATCAGGACCCATCCTAAAGGCCTCATTGAAACTTGGTCACCTCTTTAAAGACCCTATCTCCAAATACAGTCACATTCTGATAAACAGGGGGTTAGAACTTCAAGATACACATTTTGAAGGGGACACAATTCAGCCCATAACAGCTTCCTACAGACAAATATTGTTTGATTGAGAGGATTTATGAGGTATACCCCATTCTTACACCTTTTCAAGGGCATTTGTGTGACTAAATCTTACTCTGAAGTATCACCTTTGATATGTCTGAGGTTTAGGCAGTTTTTTTCTTTTTTTTTTTTTTTAAAGATTTTATTTATTTATTTGAGAGAGAGAATGAGATAGAGAGAGCACATGAGAGGGGGGAGGGTCAGAGGGAGAAGCAGACCCCCTGCCGAGCAAGGAGCCCGATGTGGGACTCGATCCCGGGACTCCAGGATCATGACCTGAGCCGAAGGCAGTCGCTTAACCAACTGAGCCACCCAGGCGCCCTAGGCAGTTTTTTTCTATTCAAGCCTTTTGCTTCATCTTTAGGTAATTTTTTTTGTTTGTTTTTTCTGGCCGTGACCTGGTTTTGAACTTTGCTTAAAAGTTATTTCTTAATTTTAGCATCTTTTGTCATCTAGAAAGATGGAGAATTTTCTAAACCATCAAGTCCTGGCTCCTTTTTATTTAACTATCCTTCCCTCAAGTTATGTCTCTCCTGTCTCATTTTACTATAAGCAGTGAGAAAAAGCTAGGCAGCATCTTCAACATTTTGCTATGAAATCCATTTTTTTGGTGCTCTCTACAATGACATCAGATGAGAATGTTGCCAACCTTTCAGCCACAAAGTTATAAGGATCATCCTTCCTCCAGTTTTTAATAATCTGCTTAGCACTTCCTTTTGAGCCTTAACTGGCTGTATCCTCAAAGTCTGTTAACAATTATTCATTGCAATAGAGACCTTCTCTAACATGCTCTGTGGAATCCTTGTAGGCGCCATCACCTGGACAGTTCTAAAGTCATTCTCTCCACTTGAAAATCATTGTAGCCTAACTGGCTGGAGTGGTAGGGAAGCATTGTCAGGGCTGGCAGAGCAGCTGGAAATTTACAGGTTACGTTCTGAAAGCAAGAGAGCCACAGAAGGAGCTAGAACCCCGATTCTGGATTATGTCTGCCTCTGTCCCTAGATGACTCCTAACTGTACATGCATGGGGGAGATTCCTGGTAGCCTAGTGAAAAAGCAGGCAGAAAACAGCAAGAAGACTAATCTTTCAATAAAGCACTGTAGTGGGTGAGATTTGTGCTCATTTTTCACCATGTAATTATTTTTTTTTTTTAAGATTTTATTTATTTGAGAGAGAGAGCACAGAGGGAGAAGGAGAGGGAGAAGCAGACTCCCTGCCCAGCAGGGAGCCTGATGTGGGGCTGGATCCCAGGACCCCGGGATCATGACCTGAGCCAAAGGCAGACACTTAACTGACTGAGCCATCCAGGTGCCCCACCATGTGGTTCCTTAATCTCTGAACAATCAGGCAATAGAAAACTCTAGTGTTATCAGCTTAAACTATCAAAGACCAGAGCTTGGAGCTGCCAAGACTGATGGAAATTTAGACGGGGAGACTAAGAAATAAGGGAGCCACAAAGAAGATGAGTTCCCAAGAGTGAATATCTACTGCCCAAATCCTTGCCTAACCACTAAACTACACAAGTTCAAGAGAGATCCATAGTGGGGCAAGAAGACGGATGAGATGGGGGAGGGCAGGAAGCAGTAGGTAGAAGTTCAAAGAACTGAGCAGGGTTATTAGCTGCTGAAAAAAAATGTAGGAAAGAATGAGTTTGCTGTTTGAGTGCAGGTAAGTTAAATTACTGCCAGAAGAAAATTCCTCAGAACACAATTAAATTCAGAATAACTATACTATATTATATATTATCCACAAAATATCATTTTCAACCAAAAATGGTAATATATGTCAAAAAATTAAAAGAAAAATTTGCTGCTTGGAGGCTGACAGTATAGAGATGGATTGATACAAAGGGTAATGAGGAAGCTTTTAGAAGGTGGTTGAATTGTTGACTATCGTGATTGTGGTGGTAGTCACCTGGGTGTAAAAATTTGTCAGAGCTTTTCAAAACGTATACATAAAATGAGTGATTTTAATGCACAGAAACTATACTTAAATGAAATTAATAAAGGCAAACTAAAAAAAAATTAAAAAGCAGAAATTTTTTCCCCAAGTTCTATAGATAAGGATACAGGGGCCATTGAAGAAGAAGAGGGAAGGGGTGGTTGAACTTTTGTTATAATTCCTTAACATATACATCTTGGCACTTCATTTTAGTTTGTAACACTGTGATTATTTGACACTTGGAAACAAAAACTGATGTTTTCTTATCCCCCTCACTTTCTCCATCCTCCTTCTGGACACATTTCCCTCTATTCAACTACGATTTCTTTGATGATTTTTTTTTTTAATGATTGCCTTTGTATATTCTGTAACAATGCTTGAGCATAGTAAGGGCTTGATAAATGTACCTGATGTTGTTTTGCTTGCTTGCCTATTTGAAGGAATTTTGAAAGAGCAACTAAAGACAACAACTGCTCTCTTTCTGCTTGGGATGCCCTCCCCCAGGACCACCACAGCTGGCTCCTTCCCATCATTTAAGTATTGACACAAATGTCACTTCATCAGAGAGGACTTTTCCACTCATTCTTTTTTTTTTTATTAATTAATTTATTTTTGATGTAGTGTTTCATGATTCATTGTTTGTGTATAACACCCAGTGCTCCATTCAGTACGTGCCTTCTTTAATACCCATCACCAGGCTAACCCATTCCCCCCACCCCCCTCCACAAAAACAGACACATAGATCAATGGAACAGAATAGAGAGCCCAGAAATGGACCCTCAACTCTGTGGTCAACTAGTCTTTGACAAAGCAGGAAAGAATGTCCAATGGAACAAAGACAGTCTCTTCAACAAATGGTGTTGGGAAAATTGGACAGCCACATGCAGAAGAATGAAACTGGACCATTTCCTTATACCACACACAAAAATAGACTCAAAATGGATGAAAGACCTAAATGTGAGACAGGAGTCCATCAAAATCCTAGAGGAGAACACAGGCAGCAACCTCTTTGACCTCAGCCACAGCAACTTCTTCCTAGAAACATCCACTCATTCTTAAGACAGCTCTTCGGTCACTCTTTACAACACTACTGTAGTCTGTCTTCTAAATGCTTATCAGTTTTTAAACTGAATTTTCCTTTTTATGTCTGAATTTGTTTATAGGTTGTTTTCTCCAGTAAAATGTATGATCTTTGAGGGCAGGGCCTCTTATTTATTCACAACTGCATTTTCAATACCTAGAGTAGTATGTGACATGTAGTAGGTGTTTAATAAATACTTGAATGACTACAAAAAACTGACAAAGAGCTCTCCATCTGGATTTTTTACTGGACGACTCTTCCCTCGATACAATCTTTCTGGGGTGCAGAAGTTGGCCCAGGTTGCTAGCATGTGTAATTTTCTCCTTACCAGTCTCTTAATTTCTTGCATGCTTTCCTTTATAAGGTTGAAAGAGAGCTGGCTTTCTGTCACTCCACAGAATGATGACATGTAGCTGGGATCACGGAACCAATGACACGTATTACTTAATCTTTCACCATGGAGCCTCTGCCATTAACTACATGAATCTTGCTATTTGTAAATAGTTTAAGGAAATGCATTGAGTCTAACACCTGACTTTTTTGTTGTTCTTAGGGAAGCTAGTCTAATTTGGAGG
This sequence comes from Mirounga leonina, assembly GCF_011800145.1. Classification (NCBI taxonomy): domain Eukaryota; kingdom Metazoa; phylum Chordata; class Mammalia; order Carnivora; family Phocidae; genus Mirounga; species Mirounga leonina. The sequence goes on along the minus strand of NW_023270377.1, from coordinate 97,581,669 downwards.
CAAAATAATTCTTTCCAATAAATGAAAACCAGAGTTATCCCTCCCCCAATCATTGTTCTGAAAGTTCAGCTTAGCATTTGAAGCAAATACCTTTAATTGCTATTAATGATCTATAAAATGAGATTTCTCTATTTTCTGAACATCTTCATATCCTTAAATTAGGATTGTTTTTCTCTGCTTGATCTCAACAGGTCATAAGTACTTTTTTTCATATAGAACATAGGTCCTATAGGAAATCCCATCTGCTATGGCCTGCCTATTTGTATTCTCCTAAAATTCATATGTTGAAGACCTAATTCCCAACGTGATGGTGAGGTAGGGCTTTGGGAAGTGACTGGGTCATGAGGATGGAGGTTTCGTGAATGGGGTTAGTGCTGTTATGAAAGAGGCCAGAGAAAGCTGCCCTGCCCCTTCATCACGTGAGGTTACAGCAAAAAGAGGCCTCGCCAGAAAGCAGGCTCTCACCGGACAGCTAATCTTCCAGCACCTTGATCTTGGACTTCTGAGTATCCAGAACTGTTTGTTGTTTATGAGCTAGGCAATCAATGGTATCTCTGTTATAACAGCCAGAAGGGACTACAACATTATTTCTTCTATAGACATTCTTATTTTTAACTTAGAATGACATCTATTCTTCTTTAGTCTGACAGCTCTTATTCTCTACACCATACATTTTTTAAAGACATTTATTTATTTATTTATTTATTTATTTATTTATTTATTTATTTGACACAGAGAGAGAGAGAGCAAGAGAAAGAGCACAAGTGGAAGGGGAGAGGGAGAGGGAGGGCTTGAGAGCCACCCAGGTGCCCCTATACCATACATTTTCATATTTGATTTTATCCTGTCTTATGTAAGTCTGTAACTTTTGTCTGCACAAATTTCAATGTAAAATAGAGAATACATTTTATTTCTCTTAAATCCTACACAGCAATTAACACACTAGTCATGGATACATGACTAGTTGGATACATTTTTTTTGAGGTACAACTGACATACATTAATTAGTTTCGGGGGTACAGCATAATGATCAAATATGTATATATTGTGAAATGATCACCACAATAAGTCTACCTAATATCCATCACCATACATAGTTGCAAATTCTTTTTTCTTGTGACATGAACCTGTAAGATCTACTGTCTTAGCAACTTTCAAATATGCAACACAGTATTATTAACTATAGTCACCATGTTTTACCTTATAGCCCCATGACTTATTTATAACTGAAGGTTTGAATCCTTTGACCCCCTTCATCCATTTCATCTGCCCTGCTACTCCCATGCATCCTGAAAATCCCACCTCAGGCAACCACCAGTCTGTTCCCTGTATGAGTTTGTTTTTTGTTTGCTTGTTTTGTGTAGATTCCACATATAAATGAGATCATACAATATCTGTCTTTGTCTGACTTATTTCACTTAGCATAATGTCCTCAAGGTCTATTCATGCTGTTGCAAATGGCAAGATTGCATTCCTTTTTATGGCTAATAGTATTCCATTGTATATGTATACCACATTTTCTTTATCCATTCATTCACTGATGGACACTTAGGTTGTTTTCATATCTTTGCTATTATAAATTATGCTGCATGAACATGGGGGTGCATATATCTTTTCTTTCCTTTTTTTTTTTTTTTGTTTAAATATGTATTTATTTTTTGGTAGGAAGTGGGGGTTGTTTGTTTTTATTTGTAAAGATCTTGCAATAGTCTGCAAGGTCCTAAGCATTATTGGCCCCCGTTTCCTCCCTGACCTCAACTCCCACCCCTCTCCCCTCTGCTTACTGCATTCTGGTCACTCCAGCCCTCTGCACACACATGTGGTTTAGAGATTTGCAGGCACTGTTCTGTGTTTCTTTCTTTTTTTTTTTTTAATTTTACTATGTTATGTAGTCATCATACAGTACATCATACAGTACAGTTTTTGATGTAGTTTGATGTAGTTTGATAGTTCCATGATTCCTTGTTTATGCATAACACCCAGTGCTCCATGCAATACGTGTCCTCCTTAATACCCATCACCGGGCTAACCCATCCCCCCAACCCCTCCCCTCTGAAACCCTCAGTTTGCATATATCTTTTTAAATTAGTATTTTTGTTTTCTTCAGATAAGTACCCAGAAGTGGAATTGCTGGATCATGTGTGGTGTAGTTTTATTTTTTGAAGAGCCTCCATATTATTTATCATGGTGGCTGCACCAATTTACATTCCCATCACAGTGTACAAGGGTTCCCTTTTTTGCACATCCTCACCAACACTTGTTATTTCTTGTCTTTTTGATAATAGCCATTCTAACTGGTGTGAGGTGACATCTCATTGTGATTTTGATTTGAATTTTCCTAATAATTAGTGATGTTGATCATCTTTTTATGTGACTGTTGGTCATCTGTATGTCTTCTTTGGAAAAATGTCTATTCAGATCTTCGGCCCATTTTTAAATCAGATTTTTTTTTTTTTTTTTTGCTGTTGAGTTGTATGAGTTCTTTATATATTTTAATATGAACCCCTTACCAGATATATGATTTGCAAGTATTTTCTCCTATTCAGTAAGTTGCCTTTTCATTTTGTTGTTTGTTTCCTTTGATGTGCAGAAGCTTTTTAGTTTGATGTAGTCCTACTTGTTAATTTTTACTTTTGGAGTCAGATCCAGAAAATTATAGATTAAGACCAATGTCAAGGAGGTTATTGTCTATGTTTTTTCTAGAAGTTTTATAGTTACATTCAAGTCTTTAAACCATTATGAATTAATGTTTGTGTGTAGTGTAAGATAATGATCTGGGTTTCATTCTTTTGCATGTGGCTGTCCAGTTTTCCCAACACTATTTATTGAAAAGACTGCCCTTCCCTCATTGTGTATTCTTGTCTTCTTTGTCATAAATTATTTGACCACATATGAGGGGGTGTATTTCTGGGCTCTCTATTCTGTTCCATTGACCTATGTGTCTGTTTTTATGCCAATACCATACTGTTTTGATTACTATGGTTTTGTAGTATAGTTTGAAATTAGGCAGTGTGATTCCTCCAGCTTTTTCTCCTTTTTCAAGAGTGCTTTGGCTATTTGGAGTCTTTTGTGGTTCCACACAAATTTTAGAATTGTTTTTTCTGTTTCTGGGAAAAAATGCCATTGGAATTTTGATAAGGATTGCACTGAATCTGTAGGTTACTTTGGGCAGTATAGACATTTTGACAATAGTAATTCTTCCTTTCATTGAGCACAGAATATCTTCTCATTTATTCATGTCTTTTTCAATTTATTTTTTTAAAATTTAATTTTATTATGTTATGTTAGTCCCCATACAGTACATCATTAGTTTTTGATGTAGTGTTCCATGATTCATTGTTTTCGAATAACACCCAGTGTTCCAGGCAATACATGTCCTCCTTAATACCTATCACCGGGCTAACCCATTCCCCCACACTCCTCCCCTCTAAAACCCTCAGTTTGTTTCTCAGAGTCCATAGTCTGGCATGGATCATCTCCTCGTCCAATTTCCCCCCCTTCATTTTTCCCTTCCTTCTCCTAATGTCCTCCATGCTATTCCTTATGTTCCACATATAAATGAAACCATATGATAATTGACTTTCTCTGCTTGACTTATTTCACTTAGCAGAAGCTCCTCCAGTCCCATCCATGTTGATGTAAAAGTTGGGTATTCATTCTTTCTGATGGCTGAGTAATATTTCATTGTATATATGGACCACATCTTCTTTACCCATTTGTCTGTTGAAAGGTATCTCGGCTCTTTCCACAGTTTGGCTATTGTGGACATTGCTGCTATGAACATTGGGGTGCATATGGCCCTTCTTTTCACTACATCTGTATCTTTGGGGTAAATACCCAGTAGTGCAATTGCTGGGTCATAGGGTAGTTCTATTTTTAATTTTTTGAGGAACCTCCATACTGTTTTCCAGAGTGGCTGTACCAACTTACATTCCCACCAACAGTGTAAGAGGGTTCCCCTTTCTCCACAACCTCTCCAAAATTTGTTGTTTCTTGTCTTGTCAGTTTTGCCATTCTAACTGGTATAAGGTGGTACCTCAGTGTGGTTTTGATTTGAATTTCCCTGATGGCTAATGATGATGACCATTTTTTCATGTGTCTGTCATTAACGTCTTATAGTTTTCACTGTACTGACTTTTAACTTTTTGGTTAAATTCATTCTTAGGTATTTTATTTTATTTTATTTTATTTTATTTTTTTAAAGATTTTATTTATTTATTTGACAGAGAGAGAGATAGCGAGAGCAGTAACACAAGCAGGGGGAATGGGAGAGGGAGAAGCAGGCTTCTTGCCGAGCAGGGAGCCTGATGTGGGACTCGATCCCAGGACCCTGGGATCATGACCTGAGCCGAAGGCAGACACTTAACGACTGAGCCACCCAGGCTCCCGGTATTTTATTTTTGATGAAATTGTAAATAGGATTGCTTTCTTATTTCCTCTTTCTGATAGTTTGTTATAGTCTGATATAGTTTTGATAATTCTCTGATAGTTCTGGATGTATGTTTACTGATTGATTATGACCTTCTTCGAACTTGCATTCTGTCACTGTGATGGAGGAAAAAAGTTAAGAAAATGTTTCAAAGTCAGGGGACACGAACATTTTAGTTTTTAATATATATTTGATTGGTTCCTAAAATGTCAATGCCAGTTTGAAAATCTCTGTTGAGTATATGTGTGTCACAACATATTATATTTATGTCTTGTGATTAGAGAAGGTCAAAGTCTATGGTAACTGCATGCTAATAACTCTAGGACCTCACTTTACTCAGAATGGATGTTCTCCTAAGCAGCAAGCCATCTCACAGACCTGACTAGTGAGACTGATCTGGATGCAAAAATTTCTCAACACATTTCCTTCTAGGGTTGATTTAACTGATTGCCATATGTGGGTGATTAATTCATGAATTTTTAAATAAATATATGCTCACTTTCTCCCAGGCTCTGTGCCAACGAGTTGGATAAAAGCCTTTCTCATGGAACTTGTGATTTATTGTTGTTGTTGTTACTGTAGCTTCTCACATGGTGCTCCTTCTACTGGGAATATACTCCCTCCAACTTTCTCCTAACTTATCCTCAAGTGTCCCTTTATCACTGGAGTGTTTCTGATACTTTGGTCTGAATTATATGTTGTCTCTTTTATCCTCTTTTCTGTCCCTCCTGTGATTATGTTAATATGTATTTGTCATATTAATTTGTCTGTTTTCCTTCACAAGACAGAGAACTAAATTACATATCACCTGATACAGAAGGATAATTAGCAAATTGAATTTTTCTTCTGAATTAATTGAAAGGTATTTATATGGAAGTGAGAGTATGAAATACAAGAGCCAGAGAAAATATTTTAACAGAATTCTTGGCACCATTTTTGTCCATGATTGAGAGTTTCTATGGCTTATATGGCCAAAAAGCATGAGTAATTTAGATAATTTTTTCTGGGAATGTGAAAATAAGGTCCATATTTTTATTTAGTATATCTAGTCTACAGGACTTTTTACTGAATCAACCAATCATTACATAATTAAGAGAAATCAAGGTGACTGCAAAGTATTATTTTATTTATAATAAATTATAAGCCAGATGATTTATGATGATCATTTGTATAAATATGCTAACTAACCTATATGAAAATTATTGTTCTAATGACAAAGATCACTTTTACTTTCTGTACTTTCAAAAAATAGAGTATAATAAAACTTTCATGAGTTTTTATGTAGAACTGAAAAAGTAAAATCACCCTGCAGACAACCAACTACAGTATTCCCCCAAGTAAGACAAGGCAACTCTAAGACCACAAAAATGACTAAATCCCCTTTCTCCTCACTTACATCTTTTCTAAGAGATTTACCCTTATTTGCCACTGCCAACTCTTAAGACTGCTTAAATCCCATCTCCTACTTAAAAATATTAAAATATCCAACTACTAAATTGTCCCAATTTTTTGAAGACATCCAATCCAGAATAGCTGCTCACTTTCCTAATCCCTTCTCAAAATCACTCATCAGTGCTAAAACCTAGTAAGTTTTCTTTCCCAACTGTCCTTTACTGAGATGTCCTTGAACTTCCCCTAGGTTTCATTTTCTCTCCCTGTGTGCAGCAAACTAAATGCATGTCAGTTTTATTTTAACTGCAAGTGATTTTTTTTTTTTGGTGGTCTTTAGGGTATGGGCCTCAAAAGAATTAGGCATAAAATACACATTTCACAAATGATGTTTCAGTTTAGAGAGCTGCCCATGGGTTTGACAACAATGTCAAGTGTGCTTGGACCTAGTGTGCTATCTAGTTACTTAGGTTTCAGATTCGTTTCTTCCTCTTCACAGTTCTGGAAACTCAGTTTCCTCATTCTGCACTAAGAACTGGGTATTGATGTCCCTAACAGGACTGAAGTTTTACAGTTCTATCCATCACTTGGGTGAAAGAAACAGGTTAAGCTTCTGTGTATTGCTCCTTGGCTCAATTTCACCCACTTGCTATGCAGCCAGTATGAATTAATGAGGAAAAATAAAATAAATAAGCAGCCTTTTTTTCCAGGCAATATATTAAAAGCTGTTCTTTGTTGTATGGTGCAACTATGACCTTCATGTTGGTGCTCCCACTACCCCTTATTGGGATTCTTGTCACTTTGTGAGGTTCAATATGCACACAAACATCACAGAAATGACATCTCCTGAGATATCTTGGGAATTAGATTCTCTTCATTTTCTAGCCTCCATAGGTTAGCAGGGAAATATTCAAGAATACATAAATCTCATCTACTAATTGGGAATGAAATGAGCATCTAGGGGCTTTTTAATAGATGGGGAAATGCAGGCCAACAAGCTGGGGCCCTAATCCAGAGCAGCTCTATCTCCATATCCCATTGCTTAATTGGAGAGCCCTCTACCCTCCCCAAATTCACTAGAGGCATTCTAACAGTGTAAACAAACAAGAGAGAAGACCTATCCCTGCAGGAGTAGTGATTATGTTAATAGGAACCATCATGTCTAATTACCTCATTACAGTGTCCTACCCTCCCTTCAAGTACTGGCTTCAGTAATGGGAGATAAAGTCCAGAAAAAGCGATTGGAAGTTGATTCCACCACATTTCTTTCACTGAAATGGATTTGCCTCTGCCTTGTGATATCCGAGTTGATATATGCCAATACACTTCTGTTCTTATTTATTATTGCCAAACAACACAAACTTTTAACTTCCCATTTTTGCCCAAAGTGGAAATAAAATACAAACATGAAACTGAGGATAAAACCTTAGGGACTGATAGGAATTTTTACATTAAGACAGATGCAGTCATCTGGTATATATTCATATTTGGGGATTGTTATGGAAAACAAATATTTAAACAAATATTTCCAAACAGGAAGGCACTCCTCAGTTTACTCCTTTGGACTTTGTCCTTCTTTTGGGTTTACAAATGTGTTTGTTTATTGTCTTTTACACTGACTTTGAAAGTTCTACTTGTCCTGTGCCAAGTGCCACTGGGGGAATTATTAGCTGCTCAATGAAGCCTTGCAGCTCAGTTTTTTGTGTCATCCTGAGAATGTTCAATTGCAACTTAAAAATAAAAGTGATATAACCTTTTTGGAGAACAGTGTGTAAAAAATCGGCAAAATACTTTCTTTAAAAATTGCAGCAGTCAATATCTGCTTATTGTTGCAATCACAATCAGAATTTTCCCTGAAAACCCATTGCAGGCAATAAATACACCTGGTGGTGTCATGAATGAGAACTCACAGCTTTACATGAAGCACTGATTGTTTCTCATGCCATGTCACCACGGAGACATAAAGGGCAAATGATTGTATGTGCGTGTGTTGTGGGGTGTGTGTGTGTGTGTGTGTGTGCATCAGAGGATTATTTTAGGAAATTTGATGAACTTCCACAAGCTAGCATTTCCCCATATGGGAAAACTACATAGAACCTAACTGGTAAAAGCTGTGGAGTTAATTAACTATTAGCTGCTGGTGCAAAAGCCTTTCTTTGCCTTCCTACTTTTTCCATTTAAATTCCATTTCACTAGGTTTCAGCAGCTACCTGAGTAATCGCAGGAAAATTTGATGATTTGGCCATGTATCTTATTCGTCTTTCAGTCACATCTAGTTCTGTAGATAATCAATAACTCAACTATGAGTACTATAAGCCAATAAGATTATTATAAAGACGTAAGTATGGTCTAGAGCTAGCAATAATTCCTTTGCATTGTTCATTGTGGAATATTTGATTTAACTCAATCAACCACGCACTGATGAGAAGAAAAAAATCATTTTTTTCATAGAACACTTGTACTCATATATGAATCCTCAGAAGCCTTAGAGTAAAGAAAACTCTATACAGAAATTCGGTCAAACTCCTTCCTTCTCCACCAGATGCCACACAGCATCAGGGACTGTTGGATGGTTATGATTCCACAGAATGTAGTACCTTACCCAACATGCCATTATGAATAAAGATATGAACCCTTCAGATTTTCATACTTAACAAATCTGTTGATAAAGTTGTATTTTTAACCAATTAATAGGCTTAGCAATATTTCACAGAAAACAGAACTTAGTGTAGTCGGTCACCTAATATAGTGTTATTTTTTTCATTAATAATTAGGCTGTGAGCAGAAGTATCCACCCAAAGTTTTTCTAGCTTTTCAAAAATTGTTTCTAATTTCCACTAACTTCTCTGATGATGTGTATAGCTATATAGTTCTCTTTTAAAAGCTGAGATAATGTGTTGAAATTGATCTTTATTAAGAGCACTTCAACTCTGTAACTGGTGTCCCTCAAAATTAGGACCCTAAGTTTTCTTTGAGGATTCTTTAATGTCCTGATTGGCCAAAGGTGGTCATTCTTTCCAATCCATATGAGAAGGCTGCACATCTTGTCTTATTTTTAGACTAAGAACCAGGAAGACTTACAGTAGATATTGACAGAATCCCAGTAGCGCTAGTGTTGTGTTTTAATAATGTCACTAACAGGGTGTCTGGGTGGCTCAGGTAAGCATCTGACTCTTTTTTTTTTTTTTAAGATTTTATTTATTTATTTGACAGAGAAAGACACAGCGAGAGAGGGAACACAAACGGGGAGTGGGAGAGGGAGAAGCAGACTCCCTGTCGAGCAGGGAGCCCGATGCGGCTCGATCCAGGGAACTCCAGGATCATGACTGAGCCAAAGGCAGTCGCTTAACCAACTGAGCCACCCAGGTGCCCAGCATCTGACTCTTGATCTCAGCTCAGGTCTTGATCTCAGGGTCGTAAGTTCAAACCCCTCATTGGGCTCCAGAGTGGGCATGAAGCCTACTTAAAATAAATAAATAAATAATGTCACAAACAGTTCCACAAGCCAGGGCTTGAGTGTAACACGTGTAAAATGCAGTCCTTGCAATGTACTTCCCTTTCACTCCCATTCCTATACATTCATTTGCCAGTAGTCTTCTCAGTAAAGACACCTCTATCATTGATAAAGCCATAAAATTAAAAATCGTACCTGTTTTCTCCATTTTCATTACTTCTCAGAGCCAATCAATAAGGCCACAATTTTACCTTCAAAATATTTTCAAATAAGTCCATCCTTCCTATCTGACATTCTAAAACACTCTTGTCCCAGCCACTATCTTCATGTATTCTTACTACAGAAATCACTTCTTTATCTGGTCCCTCTGCTGTGAATATTAAATCCTTCTAGCTCATTTTGTAGACAGCAGCTGAAATGATATCCTTTTCAATAGAAATCATTATCATATTGAAACCGCACTAGAAACCCTTTAATAGTTTTCTGCTTTACTTAAAAGACAGATATTTTAATGCCGTCTGGGAGCCATTTACACTATGATGCTTGGTCTACAGAAAATTCTCAAATATTTGTTCAATGAATGAAAATATTTTGTTGAATAACTTTATGAAAGGAAAAAAAGTGAAATTATTTGGCAAAAGAAACTAAATCCATGCCAAGTAAAACACAGCTTGGTGTTAATTTAAACCTAATGCATATTGCAAATTTAGAAACAAACCCAAGTAAGGCCTGACAGTTAAATCATTTGGATTGAATATATGAATTTATTTTCTTCATTAAATGATACTGAGTATAAAGAGAACCCATAAATAAGAAAGGAAAAAAAAAAAACAGACATAAGAAACAATTCAGGAAAAGGATACAACAATAGAAATTTGGAAGCCAAAAAACAATGGATGAGTAGTTACTGACTTGAATGTCCTGTAACACTGATATGTAAGTCTGCAAAGGGAGAAGCCACAAGAAGCAAGTTATTTTTGTCACAAATTCTCAGAAATTAGAAACATTTGGTGTGTAAAAGTAGGGTTCAGGGTGAGGCTAAAATCAGAAGGGCTAATGAACATTGCATGTAAAAGGCAGTTCTATAATACAAGATTCTTCCCCCCATACTACAGGACTTGGGAATGGCTCAGATACAAAGATGGAAAAAGACTGATGTTTAACTCCTGGACAGGAGAACCTGAAAAGTTTCAGGAAAACAAGGCAGAGCCGAGTAAATTCTTTTTCTATTAGCAAATGAGTAATAGTGAGTAAGTGAAAATCTGTACACTTAATAGCAAGGCTTCCAAATCCCTATTTCTATTCTGCTTCCAGAAAGCCAGGACTCAGTGTATACCTTTCCTATTCCCAATTTGCCAATCCCAGAATATCACTGTAAAATTATTTTCTGGTAAACCAGAGGAAGGAACAAATAGATGCTGTTTTTATTATATCACTCTTATAATTATTATTATTACTGTTGGTTTCTTTATTTCCTCATCTTTATTACACAAGAGGTAGTGTACTAGATTCACTCTATTGCACTGTGGTTTTTTTATTATTTCATAGAGGTCTTCATTCAGTCTCATAAATTTATAGTATTCTATGATATGTACTATGCACTTATTCAACAACTGTCTTAGGCCTGGGCATTTAGTTCTTTCCCCCCCAGTAATTTAAATGATACTTCAGTGAAAATCTTTGTGGAAATGAATTTTTTCATTATTGGTGATAAGTCCCACAGTGAATTCATAGGAGTAAAGGAGTTAAAGGGATCAAAAGGTAAAAACCTATCTAGTTTTGGTTAAGTGTTGCCAGATGTTACTCCACAGGGGCCATATGGGCTGGTGCCCATTTCACCACACCTTCTTAAATAGAGTAAGTTGTCAAACATTTTACTTATTCTATATGTAACCATCTATGTCTATACTAAGCTAAACATGAGTTCATACTATTTTCTCTAAATCTAACCCATTTACCACATGGATCATTCTAGCCATCACCCTTTTCTTATCTGAAACCTCCTACTCATCCCTGAGAAATCTGGCTCCCACCATCCACCACGAATTTATTTAATATTACATTCTTTTATACGTATATACATTTCTGGTTTCAGAATTGTTAACCCGTATTCCTTTAAAAATAACTGTATCAGCTAACATACAGAGCTTATGTTCAGTTCCTTTTGCCTTTAGTCTGAGAGATTCTGCTAATTTCCAAAGATACTTAGGTCTACACATTTTCCCTTAGCTCCTTCAGTGAATTGTTTCATACACGTATAATCCAAAGAGGTTCTTTTGTCTCATTCTGCATTTTATACTGAAGTATCTCAGGATAAGTTTCTAAATAATTTTTTAATTTGAGTGCATTAAAGTTCACTCCTTGTGTAAATTCCATAGGGTTTGACAAAATGCATAATGTCATGTATCTACCATCACAGTATCATAAAAAAGGAATTAGTTTCACTGTCCTAAAAATCTCATGTGCTTCACCTATTCAAGTCCTCCCCACTCTGACCCCTGGTTTTTAATACCATTGTCTAGAAAGACAAATTGGTCTCTGCTACTTTTTGTTAATCACGAAGAGAGCTGCTTTAAGCATTCATGTATATGCTTTTGTGTACATTAGTTTTATACTTAGTTGGGTAAAAATCTAAAAGCATGATTGTTGGATAATGTGGTAAAATTATGTCAAGCTGTGTAAGAAACTGCCAACTATCTCCAAAATGACTGTACCCTTTTATGTTTACACCAGCAATGAACGTGTTCCTGTTGCTCCATATCCTTACCAGCGAATGGTATTGTCAGTTGTTTTTGGATGTTAGCCATTCTAGAGAAATGGCTACAAAACATAAAACAGAAATGTGGAAGAACAGAAATAGATCAAAAGGGCATTTTATTTTACTTTTTTGATTTTTTAATATTTTTTAAAGATTTTATTTATTTTATTAGACAGAGAGAGGCACAGCAGAAGAAATGGGAGAGGGAGAAGCAGGCTTCCGCTGAGCAGGGAGCCCAATGCAGAGCTCCATCTCAAGACCCTGGGACCACGACCTGAGCTGAAGGCAGAGGCTTAATGACTGAGACACTCAGGCGCCCTTAAAAGAACATTTTACAACTTAAATTAATATCCTCAGAGAATATGAGAGATGTTGGGAACATGAAATAGAAACAGAATGCCATCCAAAGAAGTAAACTCACTTTTTGCAGATGACATGATACTTTATGTGGAAAACCCAAAAGACCCCACCCAAAAACTGCAAGAACTCATACAGGAATTCAGTAAAGTGGCAGGATAGAAAATCAATGCACAGAAATCAGTTGCATTTCTATACACCAACAACAAGACAGAAGAAAGAGAAATTAAGGAGTTGATCCCATTTACAATTGCACCCAAAACCATAAGATACCTAGGAATAAATCTAACCAAAGAGGCAAAGAATCTGTACTCAGAAAACTATAGAATACTCATGAAAGAAATTGAGGAAGACACAAAGAAATGGAAAAATGTTCCATGCTCATGGATTGGAAGAACAAATATTGTGAAGATGTCAATGCTACCCAGAGCAATCTACACATTTAATGCAATCCCTATCAAAATACCATCTACTTTTTTCAAAGAAATGGAACAAATAATCCTAAAATTTGTATGGAACCAGAAAAGACCCCGCATAGCCAGAGGACTGTTGAAAAAGAAAAGCAAAGCTGGTGGCATCATAATTCTGGACCCCAAGCTCTATTACAAAGCTGTCATCATCAAGACAGCATGGTACTGGCACAAACACAGACACATAGATCAGTGGAACAGAATAGAGAGCCCAGAAATAGACCCTCAAGTTTATGGTCAACCAATCGTAGACAAAGAAGGAAGGGTTTTCCAAAGGAAAAAAGACAGTCTCTTCAACAAATGGTATTGGGAAAATTGGACCGTCATATGCAAAAGAATGAAACTGGACCATTTCCTTACACCACATACAAAAATAGACTCAAAATGGATGAAAGACCTAAATGTGAGACAGGAATCCATGAAAATCCTAAGGAGAACACAGGCAGCAACCTCTTTGACCTCAACCACAGCATTTTCTTCCTAGAAACATCGCCAAAGGCAAGGGAAGCAAGGGCAAAAATGAACTATTGGGACTTCAAGATAAAAAGCTTTTGCACAGCAAAGGAAACAGTCTACAAAACCAAAAGACAACCAACAGAATGGGAGAAGGTATTTGTAAATGACATATCAGATAAAGGGCTAGTATCCAAAATCTATAAAGAACTTATCAAACTCAACACCCAGAAAATAAATGATCCAATCAAGAAATGGGCAGAAGACATGAACAGACATTTTTCCAAAGAAGACATCCAAATGGCCAACAGACACATGAAAAAGTATTCAACTTAACAGGGATATCCAAATCAAAACCTCAATGAGATACCACCTCACACCAGTCAGAATGGCTAAAATTAACAAGTCAGGAAATGACAGATGTTGGCGGGGATGTGGAGAAAGGGGAACCTCCTACACTGTTGGTGAGAATACAAGCTGGTGTAGCCACTCTGGAAAATATTATGGAGGTTCGTCAAAAAGTTTAAAATAGAACTACCCTAAGACCTAGCATTTGCACAACTGGGTATTTACCCCAAAGATACAAATGTAGGGATCCAAAGGGGTACTTGCACCCCAATGTTTATAACAGCAATGTCCACAATAGCCAAACTATGGAAAGAGCCAAGATGTCCATCGACAGATGAATAGATAAAGAAGAGGTGGTATATATATACAATGGAATATTATGCAGCCATCAAAAAACACGAAATCTTGCCATTTGCAACAACGTGCATGAAGTAGAAGGTATTATGCTAAGCGAAATAAGTCAATCAGATGATCTCACTGATATGAGGAATTCTTAATCTCAGGAAACAAATTGAGGGTTGTTGGAGTGGTGGGGGGTGGGAGGGATGGGGTGGCTGGGTGATAGACATTGGGGAGGGTATGTGTTATGGTGAGCACTGTGAATTGTGTAAGATTCATGGATCACAGCCCTGTGCCTCTGAAACAAATAATACATTAAATGCTTAAAAAAAAAAAAAAAAGAGAAGATAGTAGGAAGGGAAAAATGAAGGGGGGAAAATCGGAGGGGTAGACGAACCATGAGAGACTATGGACTCTGAGAAACGAACTGAGGGTTTTAGAGGGGAGAGGGTGGGGGGATGGGTTAGCCTGGTGATGGGTATTAAGGAGGGCATGTATTGAATGGAGCACTGGGTGTTATACATAAACAATGAATCATGGAACACTATATCAAAAACTAATGATGTAATATATGGTGACTAACATAATAAAATTAAAAAAAAATAAGGACAAATTTTTGAAAGTTAAAATATGATAGAAAAAACATAAAATTTACACAGAACAGTTAGAAATGAGTATACTAATGAAAAAATAAGGAGGGGGAGTCAAGATATAACCAAGAAATAAAAGATAAGGAAATTAAGTAATCAAGTCAAGATGTCCACCATCTTGGACAGAGTGATCAAGGAATGAACAAAGTAAGGGGAAGGAAATTATAAATTAAAAAGCCTAAATTTGAAAAACATTAGTTTTCCAGAGAGCATAGGGCAAATATAATAAATGAAAGAGACTCACATTTTTGTGAAATTTCAGAGTACCAAGGATAAAGAGGAAGTGGAAAATATTAAATTCTTAAAGAGAGGAGGAAAATGAGGCTATAAAAATATAAGAATCAAAACAAATGGCATTGCTATCCCCCAAGGCAATACCAGAATATACCACAGTTTTGAGGGTAATACTATTTTTTTAAAAATTTTTTATTGTTATGTTAATCCCCATACATTACATCATTAGTTTTAGAGGTAGTGTTCCATGATTCATTGTTTGTGCATAACACCCAGTGCTCCATGCAGAACGTGCCCTCCTCAATACCCATCACCAGGCTAACCCATCTTCCCACCCCCTCCACTCTAGAACCCTCAGTTTGTTTTTCAGAGTCCATTGTCTCTCATGGTTCATCTACCCCTCCGATTTCTCCCACTTCATTCTTCCCCTCTTGCTACCTTCTTCTTTTTTTTTTTTTCTTAACATATATTGCATTATTTGTTTCAGAGGTACAGATCTGAGATTCAACAGTCTTGCACAATTCACAGCGCTTACCAGAGCACATACCCTCCCCAGTGTCTATCACCCAGTCACCTCATCCCTCCCATGCCACCCCCCACTCCAGCAACCCTCAGTTTGTTTCCTGAGATTAAGAATTCCTCATATCAATGAGGTCATATGATACATGTCTTTCTCTGTTTGACTTATTTCGCTCAGCATGATACCCTCCAGTTCCATCCACGTCGTTGCAAATGGCAAGATCTCATTCCTTTTGATGGCTGCATAATATTCCATTGTATATATATATATATACCACATCTTCTTTATCCATTCATCTGTCGATGGACATCTTGGCTCTTTCCACAGTTTGGCTATTGTGGACATTGCTGCTATAAACATCAGGGTTCACGTACCCTTTCGGATCCCTACTTTTGTATCTTTGGGGTAAATACCCAGTAGTGCAATTGCTGGATCATACGGTAGCTCTATTTTCAACTTTTTGAGGAACCTCCATACTGTTTTCCAGAGTGGCTGCACCAGCTTGCATTCCCACCAACAGTGTAGGAAGGTTCCCCTTTCTCCGCATCCCCGCCAACATCTGTTATTTCCTGACTTGTTAATTTTAGCCATTCTGACTGGTGTGAGGTGGTATCTCATTGAGGTTTTGATTTGGATTTCCCTGATGCCAAGCAATATTGAGCACTTTTTCATGTGTCTGTTGGCCATCTGGATGTCTTCTTTGGAAAAATGCCTGTTCATGTCTTCTGCCCATTTCTTGATTGGATTCTTTGTTCTTTGGGTGTTGAGTTTGATGAGTTCTTTATAGATTTTGGATACTGGCCCTTTATCTGACATGTCATTTGCAAATATCTTCTCCCATTCTGTCGGTTGTCTTTTGGTTTTGTTGACTGTTTCCTTTGCTTTGTAAAAGCTTTTTATCTTGATGAAGTCCCAATAGTTCATTTTTGCCCTTGCTTCCCTTGCCTTTGGTGATGTTTCTAGGAAGAAGTTGCTGCAGCTGAGGTCGAAGAGGTTGCTGCCTGTGTTCTCCTTTAGGATTTTGATGGACTCCTGTCTCACATTTAGGTCTTTCAACCATTTTGAGTCTATTTTTGTGTGTGGTGTAAGGAAATGCTCATGGATTGGAAGAACAAATATTGTGAAGATGTCAATGCTACCCAGAGCAATCTACATATTTAATGCAATCCCTATCAAAATACCATCCACTTTTTTCAAAGAAATGGAACAAATAATCCTAAAATTTGTATGGAA